>NC_079349.1:8529248-8595273 GCF_029582105.1 Oenanthe melanoleuca
AGGCTGATGTTTATCCTGCTTCACTACTTCTAGTAGCTGACAGCGATCTGCTGACAAATGCACTCTCCAGTGCTCTGCAGCCTCCTTCTTCGCACTATGTACCTGCGGCGATATCTCTCTAGGCGAGGTAAAGTGTCGTCTCCTCCTAATACAGAACACTCTGCTGCTAGGTTTTGCTAGTGCCAAAACACGCCTGGCGTGTGCACTTTTCTGTCAAACTCTCTGGACCATACGAGAATGCCCTGCTCCTTTGAAGCGTACCGTGCACTCTGTAAATTCGGCATAGGGACGAGCACTGCAGTGTACAGAACGCTAAGGAGAAAGCATGCACAGCACACAGTAGTTCTCACTTTGCACTACACTTAGAACTGAGTTCTCTGCATCACGGCTATATACCACAGAAGACTGCTTGGCGAATGGCTATGTAGTAGCAAAGCAAGCTGACGTTGATCCTGCTTCATGCTTCTAGTCACTGACAAGCGATCTGCTGCGAAGTGCACTCTCCAGTGCTCTGCAGCCTCCTTCTTCGCGCTATGTATCCTGCGGCGTTATATCTTCAGGCGAGGTAAAGTGTCGTCTCCTGCTAACACAGATCACTTTGCAGTCTGGTAGGTATTGCTATTGCCAAAACACGCCTGACGTGTGCACTTTTCTGTCAAACTCTCTGTACCATACGAGAATGCCCTGCTCCTTGGAAGCGTATCGTGCACTCTGTAAGTTCTGCATAGGGACGAGCACTGCAGTGTACAAAACGGTAATGAGAAAGCATGCACAGCACACAGTAGTTCTAACTTTGCAGTATACTTAGAACTGAGTTCTCTGCATCATGGATATGTACCACAGAAGACTGCTTGACCAATAGGTATGTAATACCAAAGCAAGCTGACTTTGATCCTCCTTCATGCTTCTAGTCACTGACAAGCGATCTGCTGCGAAGTGCACTCTCCAGTGCTCTGCAGCCTCCTTCTTCGCGCTATGTATCCTGCGGCGTTATATCTTTAGGCGAGGTAAACTGTCGTCTCCTGATAACATAGAACACTCTGCAGGTAGGCTGGTAGGTATTGCTAGTGCCAAAACACGCCTGGCGTGTGCACTTTTCTGTCAAACTCTCTGTACCATACGAGAATGCCCTGCTCCTTGTTGGTGTACCGTGCACTCTGTAAGTTCGCATAGGGACGAGCACTGCAGTGTACAGAACGCTAAGGAGAAAGCGTGCACAGCACACAGTAGTTCTCACTTTGCACTACACTTAGAACTGAGTTCTCTGCATCACGGATATGTACCACAGAAGACTGCTTGAAAAATAGGTATGTAGGAGCAAAGCAAGCTGACGTTGATCCTGCTTCATGCTTCTAGTCACTGACAAGCGATCTGCTGCCAAGTGCACTCTCCAGTGCTCTGCAGCCTCCTTCTTCGCGCTATGTATCCTGCGGCGATATCTCTCTAGGCGAGGTAAAGTGTCGACTCCTGCTCACATAGAACACTCTGTTCGTAGCCTGGTAGGTATTGCTACTGCCAAAACACGCCTGGCGTGAGCACTTTTCTGTCAAACTCTCTGGACCATACGAGAATGCCCTGCTTCTTGGAAGCGTATCGTGCACTCTGTAAGTTCTGCATAGGGACGAGCACTGCAGTGTACAAAACGGTAATGAGAAAGCATGCACAGCACACAGTAGTTCTCACTTTGCACTACACTTAGAAGTGAGTTCTCTGCATCATGGATATGTACCACAGAAGACTGCTTGACCAATAGGTATGGAATACCAAAGCAAGCTGACTTTGATCCTCCTTCATGCTTCTAGTCACTGACAAGCGATCTGCTGCCAAGTGCACTCTCCAGTGCTCTGCAGCCTCCTTCTTCGCGCTATGTATCCTGCGGTGATATCTCTCTAGGAGAAGTAAAGTGTCGTCTCCTGCTAACACAGAACACTCTGCTGGTGGGTTTTTCTACTGCCAAAATACGCCTGGCTTGTGCACATTTCTGTCAAAGTCTCTTTACCATACGAGAATGCCCTGCTCCTTGGAAGCGTACCGTGCACTCTGTAAATTCTGCATAGGGACGACCACTGCAGTGTACAGAACGCTAAGGAGAAAGCATGCACAGCACACAGTAGTTCTCACTTTGCACTACACTTAGAACTGAGTTCTCTGCATCACGGATATGTACCACAGAAGACTGCTTGACCAATATGTATGTAGTGGCAACGCAAGCTGACTTTGATCCTGCTTCATGCTTCTAGTCACTGACAAGCGATCTGCTGCCAAGTGCACTCTCCAGTGCTCTGCAGCTTCCTTCTTCGCGCTATGTATCCTGCGGCGATATCTCTCTAGGCGAGGTAAACTGTCGTCCCCTGCTAACATAGAACACTCTGCTCGTAGATTTTGCTACTGCCAAAATACGCCTGGCTTGTGCACATTTCTGTGAAACTCTCTGTACCATACGAGAATGCCCTGCTCCTTGGAAGCGTACCGTGCACTCTGTAAATTCGGCATAGGGACGAGCACTGCAGTGTACAGAACGCTAAGGAGAAAGCATGCACAGCACACAGTAGTTCTCACTTTGCAGTACACTTAGAACTGAGTTCTCTGCATCACGGATATGTACCACAGAAGACTGCTTGACCAATAGGTATGTAGTAGCAAAGCAAGCTGACGTTTCTCCTGCTTCATGCCTTTAGTCAATGACAAGCGATCTGCTGCCAAGTGCACTCTCCAGTGCTCTGCAGCCTCCTTCTTCGCGCTATGTATCCTGCGGCGATATCTCTCTAGGCGAGGTAAGGTGTCGTCTCCTGCTAACACAGAACACTCTGCTGGTGGGTTTTGCTACTTGCAAAACACGCCTGGCGTGTGCTCTTTTCTGTCAAACTCTCTGTACCATTCGAGAATGCCCTGCTCCTTGGAAGCGTACCGTGCACTCTGTAAGTTCTGCATAGGGACGACCACTGCAGTGTACAGAACGCTAAGGAGAAAGCATGCACAGCACACAGTAGTCCTCACTTTGCACTACACTTAGAACTGAGTTCTCTGCATCACGGATATGAAGAGGAGAAGAATGCTTGTCGAATAGGTGTGTAGTAGAAGCATAGCAAGCTGACGTTGATTCTGCTTCATGCTTCTAGTCAATGACAAGCGATCTGCTGCCAAGTGCACTCTCCAGTGCTCTGCAGCTTCCTTGTTCACGCTATGTATCCTGCGGCGATATCTCTCTAGGCGAGGTAAAGTGTCGTCTCCTGCTCACATAGAACACTCTGCTGGTAGGTTGTGCTACTGCCAAAATACGTCTGGCGTGTGCACTTTTCTGTCAAACTCTCTGTACCATACGAGAATGCCCTGCTACTTGGAAGCGTACCGTGCACTTTGTAAGTTCTGCATAGGGACGAGCACTGCAGTGTACAGAACGCTAAGGAGAAAGCATGCACAGCACACAGTAGTTCTCACTTTGCACTACACATAGAACTGAGTTCTCTGCATCACGGCTATGTACCACAGAAGACTGCTTGACCAATAGGTATGTAGTGGCAACGCAAGCTGACGTTGATCCTGCTTCATGCTTCTAGTCACTGACAAGCGATCTGCTGCCAAGTGAAATCTCCAGTGCTCTGCAGCTTCCTTCTTCGCAATATGTATCCTGCGGCGAGATCTCTCTAGGCGAGGTAAGGTGTCGTCTCCTGCTAACACAGAACACTCTGCTCGTAGATTTTGCTACTGCCAAAATACGCCTGGCTTGTGCACATTTCTGTGAAACTCTCTGTACCATACGAGAATGCCCTGCTCCTTGTTGGCGTACCGTGCACTCTGTAAGTTCTGCATAGGGACGAGCACTGCAGTGTACAGAACGCTAAGGAGAAAGCATGCACAGCACACAGTAGTTCGCACTTTGCACTACACTTAGAACTGAGTTCTCTGCATCATGGATATGTAGAGGAGAAGAATGCTTGTAGAATAGGTGTTTTGTAGGAAAGAAAGCTGACGATGATCCTGCTTCATGCTTCTAGTCACTGACAAGCGATCTGCTGCGAAGTGCACTCTCCAGTGCTCTGCAGCCTCCTTCTTCGCGCTATGTATCCTGCGGCGATATCTCTAGGCGAGGTAAAGTGTCGTCTCCTCCTAATACAGAACACTCTGCTGGTAGGTTTTGCTAGTGCCAAAACACACCTGGCGTGTGCACTTTTCTGTCAAACTCTCTGTACCATAGGAGAATGCACTGCTCCTTGGAAGCGTAACGTGCACTCTGTAAGTTCTGCATAGGGACGAGTTCTGCAGTGTACAGAACGCTAAGGAGAAAGCATGCACAGCACACAGTAGTTCCCACTTTGCACTACACTTAGAACTGAGTTCTCTGCATCACGGATATGTACCACAGAAGACTGCTTGAAAAATACGTATGTAGTAGCAAAGCAAGCTGACTTTGATCCTGCTTCATGCTTCTAGTCACTGACAAGCGATCTGCTGCCAAGTGCACTCTCCAGTGCTCTGCAGCCTCCTTCTTCGCGCTATGTATCCTGCGGCGATATCTCGCTAGGTGAGGTAAAGTGTCGTCTCCTGCTAACATAGAACACTCTGTTCGTAGGCTGGTAGGTATTGCTACTGCCAAAATACGTCTGGCTTGTGCACTTTTCTGTCAAATTCTCTGGACAATACGAGAATGCCCTGCTCCTTGGAAGCGTACCGTGCACTTTGTAAGTTCTGCATAGGGACGAGCACTGCAGTGTACAGAACGCTAAGGAGAAAGCATGCACAGCACACAGTAGTTCTCACTTTGCACTACACTTAGAACTGAGTTCTCTGCATCACGGATATGTACCACAGAAGACTGCTTGACCAATAGGTATGTAGTAGCAAAGCAAGCTGACGTTGATCCTGCTTCAAGCTTTCAGTAACTGACAAGCGATCTGCTGCGAAGTGCACTCTCCAGTACTCTGCAGCCTCCTTCATCGCATTATGTATCATGCGGCGATATCTCTCTAGGCGAGGTAAAATGTCGTCTCCTGCTAACATAGAACACTTTGCAGTCTGGTAGGTATTGCTATTGCCAAAACACGCCTGGCGTGTGCACTTTTCTGTCAAACTCTCTGCACCATACGAGAATGCCCTGCTCCTTGGAAGCGTACCGTGCACTCTGTAAGTTGTGCATAGGGACGAGCACTGCAGTGTACAGAACGCTAAGGAGAAAGCATGCACAGCACACAGTAGTTCTCACTTGGCACTACACTTAGAACTGAGTTCTCTGCATCACGGATATGTACCACAGAAGACTGCTTGACCAATAGGTATGGAATACCAAAGCAAGCTGACTTTGATCCTCCTTCATGCTTCTAGTCACTGACAAGCGATCTGCTGCCAAGTGCACTCTCCAGTGCTCTGCAGCCTCCTTCTTCGCGCTATGTATCCTGCGGCGATATCTCTCTAGGCGAGGTATAGTGTCGTCTCCTGCTAACACAGAACACTCTGCTGGTAGGTTGTGCTACTGCCAAAATACGTCTGGCGTGTGCACTTTTCTGTCAAATTCTCTGGACAATACGAGAATGCCCTGCTCCTTGGAAGCGTACCGTGCACTTTGTAAGTTCTGCATAGGGACGAGCACTGCAGTGTACAGAACGCTAAGGAGAAAGCATGCACAGCACACAGTAGTTCTCACTTTGCACTACACTTAGAATTGAGTTCTATGCATCACAGATATGTACCACAGAAGACTGCTTGACCAATAGGTATGTAGTAGCAAAGCAAGCTGACGTTGATCCTGCTTCAAGCTTTCAGTAACTGACAAGCGATCTGCTGCGAAGTGCACTCTCCAGTACTCTGCAGCCTCCTTCATCGCAATATGTATCCTGCGGCGATATCTCTCTAGGCGAGGTAAAATGTCGTCTCCTGCTAACATAGAACACTTTGCAGTCTGGTAGGTATTGCTATTGCCAAAACACGCCTGACGTGTGCACTTTTCTGTCAAACTCTCTGCACCATACGAGAATGCCCTGCTCCTTGGAAGCGTACCGTGCACTCTGTAAGTTGTGCATAGGGACGAGCACTGCAGTGTACAGAACGCTAAGGAGAAAGCATGCACAGCACACAGTAGTTCTCACTTGGCACTACACTTAGAACTGAGTTGTCTGCATCACGGATATGTACCACAGAAGACTGCTTGACCAATTGGTATGTAGTAGCAAAGCAAGCAGAAGTTTCTCCTGCTTCATGCCTTTAGTCAATGACAAGCGATCTGCTGCCAAGTGCACTCTCCAGTGCTCTGCAGCCTCCTTCTTCGCGCTATGTATCCTGCGGCGATATCTCGCTAGGCGAGGTAAAATGTCGTCTCCTGCTAACATAGAACACTTTGCAGTCTGGGAGGTATTGCTATTGCCAAAACACGCCTGGCGTGTGCACTTTTCTGTCAAACTCTCTGTACCATACGAGAATGCCCTGCTCCTTGTAGGCGTACCGTGCACTCTGTAAGTTCTGCATAGGGACGAGCACTGCAGTGTACAGAACGCTAAGGAGAAAGCGTGCACAGCACACAGTAGTTCTCACTTTGCACTACACTTAGAACTGAGTTCGCTGCATCACGGATATGTACCACAGAAGACTGCTTGAAAAATACGTATGTAGTAGCAAAGCAAGCTGACTTTGATCCTGCTTCATGCTTCTAGTCACTGACAAGCGATCTGCTGCCAAGTGCACTCTCCAGTGCTCTGCAGCCTCCTTCTTCGCGCTATGTATCCTGCGGCGATATCTCGCTAGGTGAGGTAAAGTGTCGTCTCCTGCTAACATAGAACACTCTGTTCGTAGGCTGGTAGGTATTGCTACTGCCAAAACACGCCTGGCGTGTGCACTTTTCTGTCAAACTCTCTGGACCATACGAGAATGCCCTGCTCCTTGGAAGCGTATCGTGCACTCTGTAAGTTCTGCATAGGGACGAGCACTGCAGTGTACAAAACGGTAATGAGAAAGCATGCACAGCACACAGTAGTTTTAACTTTGCAGTACACTTAGAAGTGAGTTCTCTGCATCATGGATATGTACCACAGAAGACTGCTTGACCAATAGGTATGGAATACCAAAGCAAGCTGACTTTGATCCTCCTTCATGCTTCTAGTCACTGACAAGCGATCTGCTGCCAAGTGCACTCTCCAGTGCTCTGCAGCCTCCTTCTTCGCGCTATGTATCCTGCGGTGATATCTCTCTAGGAGAGGTAAAGTGTCGTCTCCTGCTAACACAGAACACTCTGCTGGTGGGTTTTTCTACTGCCAAAATACGCCTGGCTTGTGCACATTTCTGTCAAAGTCTCTTTACCATACGAGAATGCCCTGCTCCTTGGAAGCGTACCGTGCACTCTGTAAGTTCTGCATAGGGACGAGCACTGCAGTGTACAGAACGCTAAGGAGAAAGCATGCACAGCACACAGTAGTTCTCACTTGGCACTACACTTAGAACTGAGTTCTCTGCATCACGGATATGTACCACAGAAGACTGCTTGACCAATAGGTATGTAGTAGCAAAGCAAGCAGAAGTTTCTCCTGCTTCATGCCTTTAGTCAATGACAAGCGATCTGCTGCCAAGTGCACTCTCCAGTGCTCTGCAGCCTCCTTCTTCGCGCTATGTATCCTGCGGCGATATCTCTCTAGGTGAGGTAAACTGTCGTCTCCTGCTAACACAGAACACTGTGCTGGTAGGTATTGCTATTGCCAAAACACGCCTGGCGTGTGCACTTTTCTGTCAAACTCTCTGTATCATAGGAGAATGCACTGCTCCTTGGAAGCGTACCGTGCACTCTGTAAGTTCTGCATAGGGACGACCACTGCAGTGTACAGAACGCTAAGGAGAAAGCATGCACAGCACACAGTACTTCTCACTTTGCACTACACTTAGAACTGAGTTCTCTGCATCACGGATATATAGAGAAGAAGAATGCCTGTCGAATAGGTGTGTAGTAGAAGCATAGCAAGCTGACGTTGATCCTGCTTCATGCTTCTAGTCACTGACAAGCGATCTGCTGCCAAGTGCACTCTCCAGTGCTCTGCAGCCTCCTTCCTCGCGCTATGTATCCTGCGGCGATATCTCTCTAGGTGAGGTAAACTGTCGTCTCCTGCTAACATAGAACACTCTCTTCGTAGGCTGGTAGGTATTGCTATTGCCAAAACACGCCTGGCGTGTGCTCTTTTCTGTCAAACTCTCTGTACCATACGATAATGCCCTGCTCTTTTTTGGGGTACCGTGCACTCTGTAAATTCTGCATAGGGACGAGCACTGCAGTGTACAGAACGCTAAGGAGAAAGCATGCACAGCACACAGTAGTTCTAACTTCGCAGTACACTTAGAACTGAGTTGACTGCATCATGGATATGTACCACAGAAGACTGCTTGACCAATAGGTATGTAATACCAAAGCAAGCTGACTTTGATCCTCCTTCATGCTTCTAGTCACTGACAAGCGATCTGCTGCCAAGTGCACTCTCCAGTGCTCTGCAGCCTCCTTCTTCCTGCTATGTATCCTGCGGCGATATCTCTCTAGGTGAGGTAAAGTGTCGTCTCCTGCTAACATAGAACACTCTGTTCGTAGGCTGGTAGGTATTGCTACTGCCAAAACACGCCTGGCGTGTGCACTTTTCTGTCAAACTCTCTGGACCATACGAGAATGCCCTGCTCCTTGGAAGCGTATCGTGCACTCTGTAAATCCTGCATAGGGACGAGCACTGCAGTGTACAGAACGCTAAGGAGAAAGCATGCACAACACACAGTAGTTCTCACTTTGCACTACAGTTAGAACTGAGTTCTCTGCATCATGGATATGTAGAGCAGAAGACTGCTTGTAGAATAGGTGTTTTGTAGCAAAGGAAGCTGATGTTTGTCCTGCTTCATGCTTTCTGTCACTGACAAGCGATTAGCTGCGAAGTGCACTCTCCAATGCTCTGCAGCCTCTTTCTTCGTGCGATGTATCCTGCGGCGTTATATCTTTAGGCGAGGTAAACTGTCGTCTCCGGCTAACACAGAACACTGTGCTGGTAGGTATTGCTACTGCCAAAACACGCCTGGCGTGTGCACTTTTCTGTCAAACTCTCTGGACCATACGAGGATGCCCTGCTCCTTGGAAGCGTACCGTGCACTCTGTAAGTTCTGCATAGGGACGAGCACTGCAGTGTACAGAACGCTAAGGAGAAAGCATGCACAGCACACAATAGTTCTCACTTTGCACTACACTTAGAACTGAGTTCTCTGCATCACGGATATGAAGAGGAGAATAATGCTTGTCGAATAGGTGTGTAGTAGAAGCATAGCAAGCTGACGTTGATCCTGCTTCATGCTTCTAGTCACTGACAAGCGATCTGCTGCGAAGTGCACTCTCCAGTGCTCTGCAGCCTCCTTCTTCGCGCTATGTATCCTGCGGCGATATCTCTAGGTGAGGTAAAGTGTCGTCTCCTGCTAACATAGAACACTCTGTTCGTAGCCTGGTAGGTATTGCTACTGCCAAAACACGCCTGGCGTGTGCACTTTTCTGTCAAACTCTCTGGACCATACGAGAATGCCCTGCTCCTTGTAGGCGTACCGTGCACTCTGTAAATTCGGCATAGGGACGAGCACTGCAGTGTACAGAACGCTAAGGAGAAAGCATGCACAGCACACAGTAGTTCTCACTTTGCACTACACAGAACTGAGTTCTCTGCATCACGGATATGTACCACAGAAGACTGCTTGACCAATAGGTATGTAGTAGCAAAGCAAGCTGACGTTTCTCCTGCTTCATGCCTTTAGTCAATGACAAGCGATCTGCTGCCAAGTGCACTCTCCAGTGCTCTGCAGCCTCCTTCTTCGCGCTATGTATCCTGCGGCGATATCTCTCTAGGCGAGGTAAGGTGTCGTCTCCTGCTAACACAGAACACTCTGCTGCTAGGTTTTGCTACTGCCAAAACACGCCTGGCGTGTGCACTTTTCTGTCAAACTCTCTGTACCATACGAGAATGCCCTGCTCCTTGGAAGCGTAACGTGCACTCTGTAAGTTCTGCATAGGGACGAGCACTGCAGTGTACAGAACGGTAAGGAGAAAGCATGCACAGCACACAGTAGTTCTCACTTTGCACTACACATAGAACTGAGTTCTCTGCATCACGGATATGTACCACAGAAGACTGCTTGACCAATATGTATGTAGTGGCAACGCAAGCTGACGTTGATCCTGCTTCATGCTTCTAGTCACTGACAAGCGATCTGCTGCCAAGTGCACTCTCCAGTGCTCTGCAGCTTCCTTCTTCGCAATATGTATCCTGCGGCGATATGTCTCTAGGCGAGGTAAACTGTCGTCCCCTGCTAACACAGAACACTCTGCTTGTAGATTTTGCTACTGCCAAAATACGCCTGGCTTGTGATCATTTCTGTGAAACTCCCTGTACCATACGAGAATGCCCTGCTCCTTGGAAGCGTACCGTGCACTCTCTAAATTCTGCATAGGGACGAGCACTGCAGTGTACAGAACGCTAAGGAGAAAGCATGCACAGCACACAGTAGTTCGCACTTTGCACTACACTTAGAACTGAGTTCTCTGCATCATGGATATGTAGAGGAGAAGAATGCTTGTAGAATAGGTGTTTTGTAGGAAAGAAAGCTGACGATGATCCTGCTTCATGCTTCTAGTCACTGACAAGCGATCTGCTGCGAAGTGCACTCTCCAGTGCTCTGTAGCCTCCTTCTTCGCGCTATGTATCCTGCGGCGATATCTCTCTAGGCGAGGTAAAGTGTCGTCTCCTCCTAATACAGGACACTCTGCTGGTAGGTTTTGCTAGTGCCAAAACACACCTGGCGTGTGCACTTTTCTGTCAAAATCTCTGTATCATAGGAGAATGCACTGCTCCTTGGAAGCGTACCGTGCACTCTGTAAGTTCTGCATAGGGACGACCACTGCAGTGTACAGAACGCTAAGGAGAAAGCATGCACAGCACACAGTAGTTCTCACTTTGCACTACACTTAGAACTGAGTTCTCTGCATCACGGATATATAGAGGAGAAGAATGCCTGTCGAATAGGTGTGTAGTAGAAGCATAGCAAGCTGACGTTGATCCTGCTTCATGCTTCTAGTCACTGACAAGCGATCTGCTGCGAAGTGCACTCTCCAGTGCTCTGCAGCCTCCTTCTTCCTGCTATGTATCCTGCGGCGATATCTCTCTAGGTGAGGTAAAGTGTCGTCTCCTGCTAACATAGAACACTCTGTTCGTAGGCTGGTAGGTATTGCTACTGCCAAAACACGCCTGGCGTGTGCACTTTTCTGTCAAACTCACTGTACCATACGATAATGCCCTGCTCTTTTTTGGGGTACCGTGCACTCTGTAAATTCTGCATAGGGACGACCACTGCAGTGTACAGAACGCTAAGGAGAAAGCATGCACAACACACAGTAGTTCTCACTTTGCACTACACTTAGAACTGAGTTCTCTGCATCATGGATATGTACCACAGAAGACTGCTTGTAGAATAGGTGTTTTGTAGCAAAGGAAGCTGATGTTTGTCCTGCTTCATGCTTCTAGTAGCTGACAAGCGATCTGCTGACAAATGCACTCTCCAGTGCTCTGCAGCCTCCTTCTTGGCGCTATGTATCCTGCGGCGATATCTCTCTAGGCGAGGTAAAGTGTCGTCTCCTGCTAACATAGAACACTCTGCAGGCTGGTAGGTTTTGCTACTGCCAAAACACGCCTGGCGTGTGCACTTTTCTGTCAAACTCTCTGGACCATACGAGAATGCCCTGCTCCTTGGAAGCGTACCGTGCACTCTGTAAGTTCTGCATAGGGACGAGCACTGCAGTGTACAAAACGGTAATGAGAAAGCATGCACAGCACACAGTAGTTCTAACTTTGCAGTACACTTAGAACTGAGTTCTCTGCATCATGGATATGTACCACAGAAGACTGCTTGACCAATAGGTATGGAATACCAAAGCAAGCTGACTTTGATCCTCCTTCATGCTTCTAGTCACTGACAAGCGATCTGCTGCGAAGTGCACTCTACAGTGCTCTGCAGCCTCCTTCTTGGCGCTATGTATCCTGCGGCGATATCTCTCTAGGCGAGGTAAAGTGTCGTCTCCTGCTCACATAGAACACTCTGCTGGTAGGTTGTGCTACTGCCAAAATACGTCTGGCGTGTGCACTTTTCTGTGAAACTCTCTGTACCATACGAGAATGCCCTGCTCCTTGTAGGCGTACCGTGCACTCTGTAAATTCGGCATAGGGACGAGCACTGCAGTGTACAGAACGCTAAGGAGAAAGCATGCACAGCACACAGTAGTTCTCACTTTGCACTACACTTAGAACTGAGTTCTCTGCATCACGGATATGTACCACAGAAGACTGCTTGACCAATAGGTATGTAGTAGCAAAGCAAGCTGACGTTTCTCCTGCTTCATACCTTTAGTCAATGACAAGCGATCTGCTGCCAAGTGCACTCTCCAGTGCTCTGTAGCCTCCTTCTTCGCGCTATGTATCCTGCGGCGAGATCTCTCTAGGCGAGGTAAGGTGTCGTCTCCTGCTAACACAGAACACTCTGCTGCTAGGTCTTTGCTACTGCCAAAACACGCCTGGCGTGTGCACTTTTCTGTCAAACTCTCTGTACCATACGAGAATGCCCTGCTCCTTGGAAGCGTACCGTGCACTCTGTAAGTTCTGCATAGGGACGAGCACTGCAGTGTACAGAACGCTAAGGAGAAAGCGTGCACAGCACACAGTAGTTCTCACTTTGCACTACACTTAGAACTGAGTTCTCTGCATCACGGATATGTACCACAGAAGACTGCTTGACCAATAGGTATGTAGTAGCAAAGCAGGCTGATGTTGATCCTGCTTCATGCTTCTAGTCACTGACAAGCTCTTTGCTGAGAAGTGCTCTCTCCAGTGCTCTGCAGCCTCCTTCATCGCCCTATGTATCCTGCGGCGATATCTCTCTAGGCGAGGTAAAGTGTCGTCTCCTGCTAACATAGAACACTGTGCTGGTAGGTATTGCTACTGCCAAAACACGCCTGGCGTGTGCGCTTTTCTGTCAAAGTCTCTGTACCATACGAGAATGCCCTGCTTCTCTGAAGCGTACCGTGCACTCTGTAAATTCTGCATAGGGATGAGCACTGCAGTGTACCTAATGCTAAGGAGAAAGCATGCACAGCACACAGTAGTTCTCACTTTGCACTTTACTTAGAAATGAGTTCTCTGCATCACGAATATGAAACACAGAATGTTACTTCACGAATAGGTATGTAGTAGCAAAGCAAGCTGATGCTTATCCTGCTCCATGCCTCTAGTCACTGACAACCGCTACGCTGCGAAGAGTATTCCCGTGCTCTGCGGCTTCCTTGTGCGCGCTATGCAGCCTTCGGCGATTTCTCTCTAACCGAGCTGAAGTGTCGTCTCCTGCTCTCACAGAACACTCTGTTGGTGGGTTTTGCTGCTACCAAAACTCTCCTGGTGTGTGCACTTTTCTGTCAAACTCTCTTTACCATACGAGAATGCCCAGCTCCTTGTAAGCGTACCCCGCACTCTCTCAACTCTGCATAGGGACGAGCACTGCAGTGTACAGAACGCCAAGGAGAAAGCATGCACATCACACAGTAGTTCTCACTTTGCACTACACTTAGAAATGAGTTCTCTGCATCACGGATATGTACAGGAGAAGGCGGCTTCACCAATTGATATTTAGTATCAAATCAATCTGACGCTGATCGATCTTCAACCCTTTAGTTTCTGAAAACTTGCAGGCTGCCCCGAGCACTCCGGAGTTCTTTGACTTCCTTGTTTTCACTATGTATCCTGCGGCGATATCTCTCTAAGCGAGGTGAAGTGTCGACCGCTGCTCACGCTGAACACTCTACAGGAAGTTTTTGCTACTGCCAAAACATACCTGGCTTGTTCAGTTTTCTGTCAATTTCCTTGTACCAGACCAGCTTGCCATGCTCCTTGTAAGCCTACGGTGCAGACTTTCAACTCTGCATAGGGACGAGCACTGCAATGTACATAACGCTCAGGAGAAAGCATGCACAGCACACAGTAGTTCTCACTTTGCACTACTCTTAGAACTGAATTCTCTGCATCACGGATATGTACCACAGAAGTCTGCTTCACCATTACGTATGTAATATCAAAGCAAGCTGACGCTGATCCTGCTTCAAACCTCTAGTTACTGACAACTGGAAGGTTCCGCAGAACACTCCGGTGCTCTGAGGCTTCCTTGTTCGTGCTATGTATCCTGCGGTGATTTCTTCCTAATCGAGGTCAAGTGTCCTCTAATGCTCACTCAGAACACTCTACTGGTAGGTTTTACTACTGCAAAAGAGGCCTGGCGTGTGCACTTTTCTCTTAAACCCTCTGTACCATACGAGAATGCCCTGCTCCTTGAAAGCTACCATGCTCTATTTCAACTTTGCATGGCACAGAGCACTGCAGTGTACCTAACGCTAAGAATAAAGCATGCACACCATGCATTAGTTCTCACTTTGCAATAAATTTAGATATGAATCCTCTGCATCACGGATAGGTACCTGGGAAGGTTGATTCACCAATATATATGCAGTATCCAAGCAAGATGACGCTGATCCTGCTTCATGCCTCTAGTCGCTGACAACCGCTTCGCTGCGAAGATCACTCCGGTGCTCTGCGGCTTCCTTTTTCGCACTATGTATCCTGCGGTTATAACTCTGTTATTGAGTTTAAGTGTCGTCTCCTGCTAACACAGAACACTGTGCTGGTAGGTTTTGTTACTGCCAAATCCCGCCTGGCGTGTGCACTTTTCTTTCAAACTCTCTGTACCATACGAGAATTCCCAGCTTCTTCTAGGCGTACAATGCACTCTTTCAAATCTGCATAGCGAAGAGCACTGCAGTGTACCTAATGCTAAGGAGAGAGCATGCACAGCACACAGTAGTTCTCACTTTGCACTACACTTAGAACTGAGTTCTCTGCATCACGGTTATGTACCACAGAAGACTGCTTGACCAATCGGTATGTAGTAGCAAAGCAAGCTGACGTTGATCCTGCTTCATGCCTCTAGTCACTGACAACTGCTCTGCTACGAAGAGCACTCCGGTGCACTGCGGCTTCCTTGTTCGCGCTATGAATCCTGCACAGATTTCTCTCTTACCGAGGTGAAGTGTCGTCTACTGCTCACACAGAATACTCTGCATGTACGTTTTGCTTTTGCCCGAACTGGACTGGTGTGTGCACTTTTTGTCAAACTCTCTGTACCATATGAGAATGCCCTGCTTATTGTAAGGGTACAGTGCACTCTTTCAACTCTGCATAGGGAAGAGCACTGTAGTGTACATAACGCTAAGGAGAAATCATGCACAACACACAGTAGTTCTCACTTTGCACTACACTTAGAAATGAGTTCTCTGCATCACGGATATGTACAGGAGAAGGCGGCTTCACCAATTGATATTTAGTATCAAATCAATCTGACGCTGATCGGTCTTCAACCCTTTAGTTTCTGAAAACTAGCAGGCTGCCCGGAGCACTCCGGAGTTCTTTGACTTCCTTGTTTTCACTATGTATCCTGCGGCGATATCTCTCTAAGCGAGGTGAAGTGTCGACCGCTGCTCACGCTGAACACTCTACAGGAAGTTTTTGCTACTGCCAAAACATACCTGGCTTGTTCAGTTTTCTGTCAATTTCCTTGTACCAGACCAGCTTGCCATGCTCCTTGTAAGCCTACGGTGCAGACTTTCAACTCTGCATAGGGACGAGCACTGCAATGTACATAACGCTCAGGAGAAAGCATGCACAGCACACAGTAGTTCTCACTTTGCACTACTCTTAGAACTGAATTCTCTGCATCACGGATATGTACCACAGAAGTCTGCTTCACCATTACGTATGTAATATCAAAGCAAGCTGACGCTGATCCTGCTTCAAACCTCTAGTTACTGACAACTGGAAGGTTCCGCAGAACACTCCGGTGCTCTGAGGCTTCCTTGTTCGTGCTATGTATCCTGCGGTGATTTCTTCCTAATCGAGGTCAAGTGTCCTCTAATGCTCACTCAGAACACTCTACTGGTAGGTTTTACTACTGCAAAAGAGGCCTGGCGTGTGCACTTTTCTCTTAAACCCTCTGTACCATACGAGAATGCCCTGCTCCTTGAAAGCTACCATGCTCTATTTCAACTTTGCATGGCACAGAGCACTGCAGTGTACCTAACGCTAAGAATAAAGCATGCACACCATGCATTAGTTCTCACTTTGCAATAAATTTAGATATGAATCCTCTGCATCACGGATAGGTACCTGGGAAGGTTGATTCACCAATATATATGCAGTATCCAAGCAAGATGACGCTGATCCTGCTTCATGCCTCTAGTCGCTGACAACCGCTTCGCTGCGAAGATCACTCCGGTGCTCTGCGGCTTCCTTTTTCGCACTATGTATCCTGCGGTTATAACTCTGTTATTGAGTTTAAGTGTCGTCTCCTGCTAACACAGAACACTGTGCTGGTAGGTTTTGTTACTGCCAAATCCCGCCTGGCGTGTGCACTTTTCTTTCAAACTCTCTGTACCATACGAGAATTCCCAGCTTCTTCTAGGCGTACAATGCACTCTTTCAAATCTGCATAGCGAAGAGCACTGCAGTGTACCTAATGCTAAGGAGAGAGCATGCACAGCACACAGTAGTTCTCACTTTGCACTACACTTAGAACTGAGTTCTCTGCATCACGGTTATGTACCACAGAAGACTGCTTGACCAATCGGTATGTAGTAGCAAAGCAAGCTGACGTTGATCCTGCTTCATGCCTCTAGTCACTGACAACTGCTCTGCTACGAAGAGCACTCCGGTGCACTGCGGCTTCCTTGTTCGCGCTATGAATCCTGCACAGATTTCTCTCTTACCGAGGTGAAGTGTCGTCTACTGCTCACACAGAATACTCTGCATGTACGTTTTGCTTTTGCCCGAACTGGACTGGTGTGTGCACTTTTTGTCAAACTCTCTGTACCATATGAGAATGCCCTGCTTATTGTAAGGGTACAGTGCACTCTTTCAACTCTGCATAGGGAAGAGCACTGTAGTGTACATAACGCTAAGGAGAAATCATGCACAACACACAGTAGTTCTCACTTTGCACTACACTTAGAAATGAGTTCTCTGCATCACGGATATGTACAGGAGAAGGCGGCTTCACCAATTGATATTTAGTATCAAATCAATCTGACGCTGATCGGTCTTCAACCCTTTAGTTTCTGAAAACTAGCAGGCTGCCCGGAGCACTCCGGAGTTCTGTGGCTTCCTTGTTTTCACTATGTATCCTGCTACGATTTCTCTCCAACCGAGGTGAAGTGTCATCTCCTATTGACACAGAACACTGTGCTGGTAGGGTTTGCTACTGCCAAAACACGCCTGGCACGTGCACTTCTCTCTGAAGCTCTCTGTACCATATGAGATTGCCCTGCTCCTTGTAAGCGTACCATGCACTCTGTACTACGCCTTGCGAAGAGCACTGCAGTGTACCTAACGCTAAGGAGAAAGCATGCACAGCACATAGTTGTTCTCAGCTTGCACTACACTTAGAAGTAAGTTCCCTGCATCACGGATGAGTACCACACAAAACTGCTTGACTTATATGTATGTAGTAGCAAAGCAAGGTGACGCTGATCCCACTTCAGGCTTATCGTCGCTGACTATTGCTCTGTTGTGAAGAGCACTCTGGTGCAGAGAACTTATTTCCAAGTGTAGTGCTAAGTAAGAACTATTCTGTGGTGTGCATGCTTTCTCCTTAGCATTATGTACACTTCAGTGCTCTTCGTTATGCCGAGTTGAAAGTGTGAATTTTAAGCTTTCAAGAAGCAAGGTATTTTCGTGTGGTGCAGAGAGTTTAACAGAAAAGTGCACTCACCAGTCGTGTTTTGGCAGTAGCAAGACCTACCAGCTGAATGTTCTGTGTTAGCAGGAGATGGCATTTCACCTCGGTTTGGGAGAAATTGCCGCAGGATACATAGCGCGAACAAGGTAGTCGCAGAGCATCGGATTGCTCTTCGCTGCGTAGAAGTTTTTTTTGAATCCTGGTAAGAAAGAAGATCAACCTTCTTGGTACTCCTAGAAGAAGCAGGGCAGATGGGGAGTTGCTCTTTTCTTCCAAGGCACCCCTCCGCTCCAGCCTGCCTGGCTTCCTGTAAAAATGCCATGGACCCTTTTAAGTCTGTATAGCAAATTTTACAGATGTGTACTTAAAGCTAAAGACGAAAATTTGCCCACCTCACAGAATTTCTTCCTTTCCATTGCACATATCGATATTAAAATCACCAGAAATAATTCTAAAATGTACACTGAAGCACCCCAAACCAGACAAGATTCCACGTATTACTGGGAAAATCATGGGGGATCATCCAGGATAAATTCAGTCTTAAAATGCCAGGAAAATGCCAAAATATTTTCACCAAGAAACACAGAAATCCCCCAGAAACTGCAGAAAAGTAGAGCAGAAAAACTCTCAACATCTGCACTAAAAATCTAAGAAATGTCCCCAAACATCAGTGAGATTCCAGGAATTTCTGAGGAAAATAATGGGGGAGTGAGTGGGTAAAATCTCTGGAGAAAATGCGAATTAAAATGGCCCAAAAAGCCTGAAAATCACACAAATAATGGCCCAAAAGCTCTTGAAATCCATACTAAAACACCTAAACTTTGTCAAAACTCCAAGGACTGCTTGGAAAAGCATCAGGAAAAATCCAGGGAAAATTCAGACTAAAAAATTTACAGTAAGAGATGCAAAAGTCTCCTAAAATCGATTTGAAAATGGCCAGAAATACTCCTAAAATCGACACTGCAGCACTCCAAACCCGTCAAAATTCCAGGCATTATTGGGAAAAATATTGGGGAAAATCCAGGATAAATTCAGCATTAGCAACCCAGGAAAAAGCCAAAAAATTCGCACTAAAAAATACAAAAATCTCCCAGAAATGGAACAAAAAATGGCCAGAAAAACTCCAAACATTTGCACTAAAAAACCAAACATGGCCCCAAAATCCAGGGAGACTCCAGGAATTTCTGAGGAAAAAAGTGGAAAAATGGGTGGGCAAAATATCTGGAGGAAATGCGACTTAAAATGACTCAAACACTCCTAAAATGGCCAAAAAAAATGGACCAAAAACTCCTAGAATCTGTACTAAAACACCTAAACTCCGCCAAAATCTCAGGGATTGCGGGGAAAAGTAGCAGGAAAAATCCAGGGAAAATTCAGCCTAACCAATTCACAGCAAGGAACACAAACATGCCCCAGAAATTGCACAAAAATGATCAGAAAATCTCCTAACATCTACACTAAAAAACCAAACATGGCCCCAAAATCCAGTGAGATTCCAGGAATTTCTGAGGAAAAAACTGGGGAAGTGAGTGGGAAAAATATCTGGAGGAAATGCGACTTAAAAGGGCCCAAAAAGCCTGAAAATCACACACAAACAATGGCCCAAAAACTCCTGAAATCCATACTAAAACATCTAAAATCTGCCATTTCAACATTCCAAGGACTGCTGGGAAAAGCATCAGGAAAATCCAGGAAAAATTGAGCCTTACAAACTTAAAAAGTCCCTGAAAATTCACGCTACGGAACAAAAAATTCCCGAAGAATGAAACTAGAAATGACCCAAAAATTCTCAAAAGTTGCATTGGATCACCCCATAGCTGTCAAAATTCCAGGCGTTATTGGGAAAAACATCTGGAAAAACCCAGGAAAAACTCTGCCTTAAAAACAGGAAAGATACGTGATAATTGATAAAAGATTTGTGTTAATCATAATAGTATGAGGGTTTGTATAAACCAGAATACTTAAGTTTGAAATGAAGCATGACTCTAAAGAAAGGAAAATATATGACTAAATCATTATATTTTAAATTTTATTTTCTCTAAACAAATAGTATCTATTGACAGCTTGCAAAACAAAGCTTTCACACAGCGCAACACATTCTGAAGAATCCGATTTCCTGCCTTTGTGTGATCAATTGCACTCTATCTGCTAAAGAACAGGCTTCCTACTTCTTCTGTTTTTTTGCCTACCAAGACCAGATGGTTACATGACCAATTGTCCAAAGAGCTGTTCCACGAAGTTTGGAAGTTTCTTTGACCACCACTGCTTACCTTGCAGAACTACTACAACAAAACAGTAACAATTATTGATTACTCCAAGGAAAATTATACTATAAAAAGGGAACTGCAAACCAAGTTCGGTGGAAGTGTGGAGTGGGCGGTGACCCCTCACCTTTTCCCCAGATCAATGTTTGCTTTGTCTATGTAATATAAACCAATGAAAATTTTGCTAAATACAGAGACTTTGTTTCTCATTTATAACAAATCTTAAAAATTCGCACTGAGAAACAGAAAAATCCACAAGAAATTGAACCAAAAATGGCCAGAAAAACTCCTAATATCAGCCCAAAACCCAGTAAGTGTCCAGGGATTTCTAAGGAAAAAACTGGAAAAATGAGTGAGCAAACATGCGGAGGAAATGCGACTTAAAATGGCCCAAATTCCACTCAAATGGAACAAAAAATGGCCCCAAAACTCCTGGAAACTGTACAAAACTACCTACAATTTATATAAATCCCAAAGATTGCTAGGATAAGCATCCGGAAAAATCCAGGAAAAATTGAGCCTTACAAACCAGAAAAGTCCCTGAAGATGCCTACCAAGGAACGAAAAATCCCCTAAGAATGAAACTGGAAATGACCCGAAAATTACCAAAAGTTGCATTGGAACACCCCAAAGCTGTCAAAATTCCAGGCCTTATTGGGAAACACATCTGGAAAAACCCAGGAAAAACTCTGCCTTAAAAACAGGAACAATCCTTTAAAATTCGCATTGAGAAAGACAAAAATCCACAAGAAATTGCACCAAAAATGGCCAGAAAAACTAATATTTGCCCAAAACCCAGTGAGTGTCCAGGGATTTCTAAGGAAAAAACTGTAAAAAAGAATGGGTAAATTTCCAGAGGAAATGTGACATAAATTGGCCAAAACCCCTTTCAAATGGTGCAAAAAATGGCCCAAAACTCCTGGAATCCCTACAAAACCACCTAAAATATATGAAAATCTCAAGGATTGCTGGGAAAAACATCAGGAAAAATCCAGAGGAAATTCAGCCTAAAATACTTGCATTAAGAGATGCAAAATATCCCCTAAAAATCAATACAAAAATGGCCAGAAATAGTCTTAAAATCGACACTGAAACACCCCAAAGCAGTCAAACTTCCAAGCATTATTGGGAAAAACATCAGGAAAAATCCAGGGTAAATTCAGCCTTAAAAACCCAGGAAAATGCTGAAAAATACGCACAAAGAAACACAAAAATGTCCCAGAAATTGTGCAAAAAATGGCCAGAAGAACTCCTAACATCTTCAATAAAAAATCAAACATGGCCCCAAAATCCAGTGAGATTCCAGGACTTTCTGAGGAAACATCTGGGGAAGTGAGTGAGCAAATTTCCAGAAGAAAATGCGACTTAAAATGGCCCAACCCCTCATAAATGGTGCAAAAAAAATGGCCCAAAAACTCCTGGAATCTGTACTGAAAAACATAAACTCAGGCCCAGGGCACTGGACACAAACATGGGTCTACTTCTCTGTGAAATAAAACACACTTCACCACATTTGTAATACATATTTAGATTAGGGTTTTTGCAGTAAAAAAAATCCAGGGTTCTAAGTGGAAACAGACAGTGTAGCCTTAGCCCAGCAGCTGCTTTTGCAGACCAACAGAGCATTCCCTGGCCAGCCATGATCTGCCCCAGCAGTCTTACATATGATCCCAGAGCTCCTGTGCCCATGGGAAGCATCCCATCTCAGGCTTTGAAGGCACGGCCCATGGCACGTCCCCAGTTCTCGCTGCTGGGGTCACAAAGCTGAGCTCCCTGGGGTAATGTCCAGGGGGTCCTGGCACAGCTGGGCTGGGAGGCAGCTGGCAGGGCCCTTAGCACCACTGAGAAGCACAGGGAGACCTTGGCTCTTGTGCAGGGACAGCGCTACTGGGAGGCCATCCCTTCCCCAAATGATAGGAGAAGGGCACAGTCATGACTCTTAAGAGGCAGCTGAGGTGGGAAGCTTTTGTATCGCTTCGCCATTTTTCAAAAACAGTGTCACTGTTCAACATCACTGCTGCTGTCAGCACCACCACAGAAATAGACAGCCTTGTCTGAGCTTGGACCCCAACATTTCCTGACAGCTCCTGTCCCACTGTTCCCATTCCCTCTTGCCCACCAATGCAGGAGGATCTCTCCTGGCCACCTTCTCCCTTGGGCACTCAGCTGGGAAAAACAGGTCCTGCTGCAAGTCAGGACACCACAAGCTG
This sequence comes from Oenanthe melanoleuca, assembly GCF_029582105.1. Classification (NCBI taxonomy): domain Eukaryota; kingdom Metazoa; phylum Chordata; class Aves; order Passeriformes; family Muscicapidae; genus Oenanthe; species Oenanthe melanoleuca. The sequence continues at coordinate 8,551,525 of NC_079349.1, forward strand.
GTGTATCTCAGAAGCCACAAGACGACACTCAGCTGGTTTTGAGGTGTGTGGGCAAAGGCCCCTCAGCCTCAGCAAAGATCCATGTCAAAGGATGGCAGGAACATTTGCTACCCTGCCTTGCCAATGCATCCTCTGCTGCCACCTTCACCAAGCCTGTGACCCTGGTGTCACCACTTGCCGTGGATCCCCTGAGGCAGCTCAGCTCTTCTCACGCAGGGGGTTCTGCACAGGGCTCCAGAACTGCAGCTCCCCCAGCCAAGCCCGTGGCCCCCCACCAATGCTGAGGTGCCACAACACCCTCACTGCAGGCACTGCCCCAGCACCAGCGACTCTCCTTGTTGTCAGCAGGACCACAGGGAACAAAAGTGCTCTGAATTGCACAGCCCCTGGAACATGAGAACAAATGCCCAGCCTGGCCACCCCCACCCACCAGTTTAATGAAGTCCTTGCCCGTGAAATAACTAGAGCAGCAGAACATGGTGCAAAGCCCCCCTGTTATATGTTATATGCAAGCTGTCTTGCATGAGCTCAGCTAAAGTCATGATGCTTTTGATTCGCTGTTGGACATACTTGACATACTCTGGAATTATGACCTGATCAGAATGACTGTACAACAGCCTTGGTTCTCCCATAGTTGCTCCTAGCTTTCTAAAGCTGCAATTTCAATTCTCTCCCTCTAAACATCGCACAACACAGGAAAGGTGGGTAGAGAACCTGTAAAATGCTAACTGAATTTCTGGTCCTCCTGCAAAGTCCAAATTCCAGACTAAACTGGGGCGTTCCTGTCTATATGCAGAGCCTCATTTCTCTTGTTTTTATCCCATTCTTCTCCCCCATAGTTTTGACTTTGTGCATGCTTACTTGAACTGCATAAAATAAAAGTTAAATAAAAATATATATGAAAGTCTTTAGAAATGTTGAAGAGAAAAAAAACATATAACAAATAGTGGTGGAGTATCTTGCTGCAAAAGATGTGTAAAATGTTACTGCAATCACAAATGGTATAAACAAGAAGTAGTACCAGTCATCAGATAAAATCCACTTGCATTGTTTTCTTCGTTCTTTCCCAGAAGTCATCAAGTGAAATAATGGTTCCATCAGCAGATTTGGAAATCTTGTTTTTTCCAAAAGCTTGAGTGGTTTACCGTTAGCAGTTTATCCAGCTGAAATTCTGTCTCCCCTTTCCTGCCACCCTATGGCAGCTTGCTGCAGCAGACTGCTGCAGCAGTATGAGGATGCAGTGTGAAATGCTGTCTTCAGAGGGTAGCAGAGGTTGCTTCTCTTTTCAGTATTAAACAGATTCTTCACCACTTTGCAGCACTTCATAATCATTTTCCCTAGGGAAGGCCATCAGCTTGGTCTATCATATCATTCCTGCTGAGACATATTCAGTACTTCATGTGTTGGCACTCTGGTTGATGAGGTCAAGAAGCTGATGGCTCGCTCTTGCTTTCTTTTCCAACTTGGTGTTAATTCCTTAGCAGGTGATACCACTGTGTGAAGCAGCAATTGTAAGAAGTCATAAGAACCAATGTGATTTGGACAATTTTGTGGGAATTCCTGGCCCTTTTCTCCCCTAGAAAAACCAGATGTGATCAGAAGTGCATTGTGACCTTTGTCCATTCAATGGGACAGAAACTGCATCCTCCTTCCTTGGTAGTGCTGTCAACCAGTGTCTGTACTACATGTTAAATCATTAAAAAATTGTGTTCCAAAATATTGTCTCTTCTTATGTCTTTCTTTGAACTACCAAGAGGTTAGTTTGAAGAATGCAGTGGAGCAGAGAAAGACTTGAATATGTGTAAAAAAGGCAAGCAAGTAGAAAGAAACAGAAAATCTCTTTCATTTTAATCTAAGACAAGAACATGCTTCTATCAGGGATTAACAGAAAGATCAGGCCCTTTGCAAAAGTGGATGGAGCAGAAGAAGGAATACAAATCATTACTCCATGTTGGGAAGATATGATGAAAAATGTCAAAATCTGTGTTTCCTGATAATTCTTCTTTGTGGCCTCTTGCAAAAAGCCTGGTGATTCTGTGGGTATCTGACATCTCTTTTTTATTTGTCAGCTGAGAGACTGGTCTGGTTGATGTGTATTTGGCAGCAGATTTAATGAGAGCACCTGATGGAGAAGTAGCTCTGCTTATCTACACTGAGGTCAGTGCTGGGGATAATTGGATGAGTTCTATACTACCTGATTTCTGTAGTTTACAAGAATATTAATGCTAGTGAAAAATGGTAGCAGTTAATATGTAATGAGGAAGAGGCACAGAATTTAGCTACACCAGTTTGGAAACAGCAATCTGTGGCAGAAGGGATTCTAACTGCCAGCTTTGCTGAATTTTAACTTGATCTACTGGCTTTGAAAAAACCCACTACTGCTTCATTAGGATGGCACATGGAGAACTGGATAAAAATCCTTCCTGTCAGGGACTGGAGTGCTGAAAAGCAGACCTCTGAGTTGAGGCCACCACTGAACAGTTGATGAGTTGGCCTCCTGTTTTCTGCATTCTCAGAATCTCTCTCATTGCAGTGGCAATTCTTTATCTCCAGGCTCTGGTTGCTTGAAGAACTTTCTAACATGGTGTACTGGGAGTCAATTTCTGAATATAAAGCACTGAGGCACAGCAAATCCTAAACCTGACTCCTTGTTCTGATATTCTTTTAAAAAGCAAATGCTTTTTAAAATTTCCCTCATCATTTAACTAGACAGGTTTGAGCTGTAGGATTTGTTCTGTCTTGTGCTAGTCACTTAACTGCAAGCACAGTTGATCCTTTTACCTAGCAACATATTGTGATATTTGTTCTTTAATTCTAGTCAAGGAGGGATGGAGGAGGAGGTGGAATGGAATTTTCTAACTCAGCAAGTTCCACAAAAGATGGAGTTCAGCAAATTATCAGTGCTTTAATAACAGCCCTTTGCATTTCTTTACAACCCAAGGCAAACCACTAAATATATGCAGAGGGGGGAAATGCCAACTTCAAAACCTGCAAGGAATGATGGGAAAGTACTTATTTCTTCATTTTTGATCCGTGTCTAATTAAACAGACAGCTCTATCTAATATATAAGGTCTGACTTGTAGCAACATGAATGTTGTCTGCATGATGTTTTCCGTTTTGAGGCAGTCGTGCAGCCACAGATTTTTCTTAGAAATCATGGGTTTGGTAGATTAGGAGTATATGTCTTAAGCAAGAATTCTCAGGATGCCTTCAGATTGCAGTAGCTTTGTTGCTGTGGTCTGCTGTTTCAGCTACAGTAAAACAACAGAAACCTGCAGAGTATAGAAAATGAAATTAATTCTGGCTAAAATCTTGCCTCATAGTAGCTTTTCTACTAAGTATTTCAATTAAGGAGATAAAAGACCACAAACTATAGTTGCAAATAGAATGGGAGGCAAGTGTTAGGCTTTCCATGGATGAGATGGCAATCTGTTTCTACTGGTAATAGTTGAAATAAATAGCACCTGATTCCTTGCCAATGTAATGGAGGCTTCCAAGAAAACATAGCTCTTATTTATCCCATCTGTATTCCATCTCTTTGCATGCACCTGCAGAGTAAGGCACACTAATAGGAATCAAGGTAAATAGGAATCCAGTATCCACTGCCTGCATTTTGTTCCTGTCTTGCCCAAAATCTGTTTAGATTTTAAACTTCTCAGAGCAAAAATACAACATTTGTAGTTCCTACAACTTATGACCATGGCCTCACCTGGAGCCTTTAAGGTACCTATTGATATGAGTAGTACGTGTCTTACACAAATATGAAATATCACCATTTGAAAAAATGGGATTGGTTATAAGGGCTGGATATACGTCACAGATATGCTGTTTGTTTAAACATTGAAAAAAAAGTATCATTATTGACATTATCCTATGCATAAAAAGCATCCCTCAAGTATGTCAGATGACATTCGATGATGTATCTGCATCTTCAAACAGAATAATGTAGATTAGCTGCAAACTACAGTTACAGACCTGCTTGGTAATAAAAGTTGCACTGTCTGAGAAAATAAACATGTTCATACTTGGCTGAGTATCGCCCTAATTTATCTAAATCACTGATTCCTTAAAAATACACATTCAAATAGAAAAATCCAATCCTCTTTAGTAGCAAATGCATACAAAAGTATGAGTAAGCAAATGTGAAATACCTCTTCTGGTGTCTTTTTGTCTCCTCAACTACAAGCTCAAATCTAGTAACATCTCAGCGGATGTAGCAGCCAGGAGCTGCCAGCAGAGGTTACCACAGCCTTTGGAGAAAGGCTGGTCCCTCTCCATGGAATTGGGCTGGCGCATGGCCCCTGGATTCCCTTTAGTGAAAGCAGATATACCTGTGACTACAGGACAGAAGTCATTACATTGCTCCAGGAAAAAACCATGGAGTGTGTGTCTGAAATTGGTCCTGCACCTTTGTCCTGGCTATCTAAAATAACCTATAAAATAAACTTATCTATGAGGATTGCCTGGGTTTTAAACCTCTTGGGTGATCTTGTGTACTAATGTGGGAAAAGAGACATGACGGAGGGGTAGCCTCATTGATAACCGAGTAATAATAATAATAATAATAATAATAATAATAATAATAATAATAATAATAATCACCATCATCATCAGCATCATCAGCATCATCATCATCAGCATCATCAGCATCATCAGCATCATCATCATTATCATCATCTTGGTTCAAGTACTGTGTTCTATTCTGGTCTCCACAGTTCAAGAAAGACAAGGAGCTAGTGGAGAGGGTCCAGAGGAGCCCACAAAGATGAAGAAGGGTCTGGAGCAACTTCCTTACGAGGAGACACTGAGGGAGCTGGGCCTGTTTAGTCTACAGAAGACTGAGAGGTGATCTAATTAATGCATATAAATGTCTCCAAGGGATGTCAAAGGATGGTGCCAGACTCTTTTCAGTGGTGTCCAGTGATAGGAAAAGAGGCAATGACCATAAAATAAAACACAAGAGGTTCCAATTCAACATGAGCAAGGAGTTCTTTCAATGGAAGGTGGTGCAGCACCAGAGCAGTTGCCCAGGGAGGGCCTGGAGTCTGCCTTTCTGGAGACATTCCAAATTCACCTGGACACCTTGTGCCACCTGCTCCAGATGACCCTGCCTGGCCAGGGGGGCTGGACTGGCTGATCTCCTCCCAGCCTGTTATTCAGTGATTCTGTGAACAACAACAACAATAGTAGTAACAGTTATTATAATACCCCTGGCCTTCACAATAGGGGTAGGAATTGGATAGATTTGCCCAGCAGCTGATGTCTGGGCTGCAATGGTAGCCCTCCTCACACCTGATGGGGCACTGCAGTGCACCCTTCCTGCTGTTTTTCCCCTCACACACCCCTGGTCCTGTTTTCCACCTTCATTCCCCTCAGGTACCCTCAGCTCTCATTTCCTGCCTTTTTTCCCCTCACACACTCGGTCCTGTTTCCTTTTTTCCCCTCATACACCCCAGTTCCATTTCCTGCCTTTTTCCCCCTCATGCGCCCCCAGCTCCCATTTCCCACCTTTTTCCCCCTCATGCGACCCCAGCTCCCGTTTCCCGCCTTTTTTCCCCTGACTCCTCCCAGCTCCCGTTTTCTGCCTTTGTTCCCCTCATTCACCCCAGCTCCTGTTTCCCACCTTTTTCCCCCTAATGCGCCCCCAGCTCCCGTTTCCTGCCTTTTTTCTCCTCACACCCCCCCGGTTGAACTGGTTTCTGCATTTTTTTTCCTCTCATGCACCCACAGCCCCTATGAGCCGCCTGGTGTGGGGCTGCTGTGATGAACTCATCGTGGAACAAGGCTGTCAGACAGGATGGTGTGACACCCTCAGAGTGGTGTCCTGTGGCTCACAGAGTTCCATGACCATGCCCGGACTGTGGCCAGGAGCTGAAGCGGCCCATGGCTCACCAGGGAGCGCCGGGGTAAGGCTGAGGGAGGCGGCAGCCATACCACGCTGAGGTGCTGCCTTGTTCCTGTCCCAGCTGTAGCTTTGCTTATTTCCCCTCACTGCCTGCAGCCCAACAAGCCTGTTGCTGGTTAGTATTTGGTTAAAAGGCTGCATTTTAATGTGTATTTAAGTGTTGATGTCCATCCTGTGGGGCTCAGAACCCACCCTGCTCAGCCCCTCAGCCTGACTTTACTCTTCCCAGGCCCTGTTTGATGTAAATTTGCTTTTAAACATCCTGCCACTCCTAAACTTGCTTTCATTTTTCTCCTCACTGAATTTTTTAGTTTCTCTTTTTCTTTTCTCCTTTCCTCATGCCCCTCTGTCTGTTCTCCCTTCCCCTGCTTTGCCTTAGCTCTGTCTCAGCTGTAGTTACTGAAGGGTGAAACAGGATAGTGGGAATTCTTCCTCCTAGAGAGGGAGAATTCTTTTTAAAGAAAAGCACTCCTCATTGCTTTTGATAAAAGGGGGGATTTCTCCTTTTTTCCCCCCTCCTCAATTTCTCTTCACCCCCACATGAATCTGGTGCTACCTGTGGCTTTCCATTGTCTTAGTCCACCTCTACTTTATATATTTTTGCATAATTTCTTACTGTCATGGTTGCAGTCTGTGTTAAAGGCACACTCATCTGAAATTTCAGGAGAGAAAACTTGTGTTTCTTCACACCTGTGCTATCCATTGGGCTGTGAAACTGAATATGAATTTGCCCTTTTATGTTGCATTTGTCCCTAAAAACTCAGCTCTTGTACCTGGATCCCACTGAGCAAAAGCATCTCAAATATATGGATTTTCCTTTGATAAACATGCATTTACTTTTTCAGCCACAGGAGTTCTAAATCTCCTTGAAAGTTACTGAAAACCCCTATGCTGCTAAAGAAAGCATTTGTCCTCATTCCAATATCCCTGCCTGCTGCCAGCAGCAGATGAGGCTTGCCTGCAGGATATAAATGATTTATGGAAAGGTGTATATGTTATCTGATCTGAATCTTTACTGTGATAAGTTTATATTTAGAACTTTTTATAATACCAAAATAGCACCAGCATCAGTTAAGCTAATTTTTTTTTTTAAGTAGGTACTTAGAATTTTGTTATTATCTTAAATGAGCCCAGGTAAGTTCTGCTCATGAACCTTCATCTCGATGCATACCCTATACTGAAAAGTAATTATTGTGTATATATATATATATATACAATGTTCTCCTGCTTTGCTTAATGCTGTCTGGGAAGACTAGTTCTCAGTGCTCAACAGGCTTTTTTGCCATCCTGCTGTTTTTTTACTTCAGGATGGGTTCTCCCTGTATCTTGTATATTCCTGTTTTTAAAAGCTTGGCAGTTGGAAGTGAAACAATTTACTGGTGATACATGAACTCAAACAGCAATGTTGAATGTTCAGAGATCTAACATTAAGTACTCAGCAATTGCGTGCCAGGTCCACTCCTAAGACCATATTCAATTTAAAAATAACTGAGAATGTCCTTGTTTATCATCTGAAGATGGACCAATGAAGTTTCACGGTTCTGAGGTCCTCTTTACAATTGTAGAGGTTGAATTTTTCTGTCTTGTGTAAATACTATGTAACTATCTTACTCCAACAGCTGCCAAAAAAAAAGAGTCACAAATCTTCTCAGACCCATGAAAACACTGTAGGAGTTGGCAACTGATAGCGGCTGCAAGAGGAGTGAAATAAAAATCAAATTTTAACCTGTGGTGTCTTAGTTGCTTCTGATTATGAAATGGAAATGCATTCAGATTTGAGGGTGTTTTTGGTACACAAGTAGTACTCAGCTACAGGGCATGTATTAAGAAGCTGTAACTTTTTTAAAGTTGATATTTCAGATCCCAAGTCCTGAAACTTAAAAATGGTGCAGTTGGGGGTGGATGGAATTCCTTTGGAATTTATGAAGTGCAGTAAGCTGGGTAAAGACTGAGAGCTTTGGACCTCTTAGGATTCTCCCTGGCTTCCTGCCAGCTGGCTTGCAGATAAGTTCCATGTAAAGAGCTGATATATTCTGTCCTCAAACTCAGAGTTTGCTGCTGAAATGCTGCAAGCAACCAGGCTATTAAAACAAATTAAGCTATCTATTTGTGAACATTTTGTGATGTTACACTGTATGCACTTGTCACAGTGCTGCCACATCAAGGTTAGAGTGAGAAGGTGGCTAGCTGGCAGTCAGTTAATCAAAGGGAACTGTTGATGTCTCAGGTAGCCCAGGCAGGGTGAGGCTTGCATGCTCCATTGCTTTTAACAGCCAGATAATGAATATGCTTTCCAGAATCCGTGTTTCTCATAGGGAAAGCAGCAGCTGCCTGTGATCTGTGTCGCTGTCAAAGGAAAGTGAGATGTAGTTAATTCAGGGCTACACAACAAAGACATATTGATCAGGGCTTTTCTGGCTCTGGTTGGATTTCTGCAATAACAATGACTAAGACAATGCACGCCAGGATGGCAAACCCAAATATGCTTTGTCTTACCCCAAAAAACATGAGTTCTTACCACCAAGATCTGCTGCTGGGCATCAGCAGCTTCTGAGCAATTCTGCTCCAGAGGGTCAGTAAGACGCTGAAATTAAGTGAAAAGGGCACATCTTGTTCATGTCATTATAAATACACTTGATTTGTAGCTATAACTTAAATTCATAGATTCAGTACAAACAGCTTGCAGTGCTTAAGTTCCATATGATTTAAAAAAAACCCGAGCCCTGTGTTTGTGGTAGCTGGATAAAGTCATATAGAGCTGCTTACAGAGCTAATTAATGTTGCAAGAATTATATAGAGTGAATGTATACATTATGTTTCCTCTGTTCCTGCTCTACTAGTAGGACTTGGAGTGGATGATTATGTGCTATATATTTACAATTTTTTATTGCAAAGCTAAAAATCCTTGTGTATTGGTTTTGTAATATAAGTATGTAATTACTGTTTTTATTTCTGCAGAGTTACGCAACTCATTGCCTTCCCAATTTTTTTTCCTGTTACTTTCCCCTAATAGCTGTGTCTGCTTTTCTTTTGTTCGTGTGTTGTGCAGAAGAAAAATGGGCACTAACAAGTTTGCTATTTACTATAAAAATCTTCCCAGCCTTGTTCATTTCAGATCATTTTATTAGCTAAAGTAATGGAGTGCAGTGGCTCAATGGTGCTCTCACTTTTCATTGTCTGAGGTATTTCTGGTGCAATATATTACTGGGATTGTATTATGGGGCTGTCACAATAGCTTTTGATTTCCCATACCTGCTGTTTTGTTTTATCTCAACATTCCTTTTTTTACTACTACTTAGTTATCTTTATCCTTCCTAAATGACTTTTAAGGGCACAGGACTGTTTGCCCCCTGCTTCCTCAGTTTTTTCTGGGAATCAGTAAGGCTGAGAATTGCTGCACTCACCTGTGGCCAGTGTCAGGGTGTTCACATCACTGCAAGAGCTACTGGCAGTTTTCAGCTGTACTATTTTACCTAAAGGCATGGTCTTTACCCTCACTGCATCATTTTGCTCCTGACACCTATTTTTCCTTGCCTATCAGCATTGTCAATGTCATCTTCCTCAGCAGTATTTACGGTGGCAGACTTTTGTCTCATTGCTCTGATTATATTAGCTCCAGTGATTGTACTTTCACCTCATCACTGAAATAAAGTTAACATTAATGAGAGTCATGCAGCTAAACCTCTGCTCACCTCTCCGGAAATTTATTCTAATGATGAAAAGAAGATGCATGTGGATCTATTTGAAAGCAAGCCAGCTTTTTTCCCCACCCCCACCTAGCTACCTACCAAATTCAGTGTTAAATAAAGTCTTTTGTTATTAAGAGCTGATGATGCAAAATAAACCAAATACATTATACTACATTAACAAGGAAAAATATGATTGGTTGAATACTGAATTATGTACTGGTCTGCTACAGAGTTCCTTTATGACCCAAATTTCTTTGTTCCTGCTGCTTCAGGAAAAGCTTTTCTCATATCTGACTCTCACAGTAAATTAGCCGTAAAGGACTTGGAGGTCCTAAGGGGTGTGCTAGGAAAGTTCAAGATATTATCAAGGATAACAGTAATCTCACTTCTAAACAAGATGAAGCATTGAGAGGTAGAAATTGTCTATAGAAACACACCAAGGCTTTGAGCCTAAAGAAGAAATATAATTTAGATAGGAAAAACTCATGAGATAAATGTACATGCTGCATGTGCCAAGCAAGGGGGCTCAAGAGATCTTTCACTGATCGGAATTTGAATTTTCAGTAAGAGCAGTCCTTTTGCCACTGGTCACTGCTATGGAAGCCACATGAGTAGGGAGAGTTTATTTGTGTTTTCCTTTGTTTGCTGGTTAGTTAAGGTTAGAGAATAAGAATTCACTTTTTATTAAATCTTCTTACAAGCAGCTGCTGTGATATGGCTTTAGTTCTGTCTGAGGCCACTGCCTGCTCCAGCAAGACAGGTTACCCAGAAGGATGGTAATATGGGCTGAAAGGAATGCAGCCTTGGAGTCAACTTAACTGATGTTTTCCTTAAATTTTACCTCTTCATGTATGAAACTAGGCTGAGCCTGGTCTTGTGGAAGAGGTCCAATATTATTCTTGCTAAACATTTGCTTATCTTTAGAAAAAGGTAAAAGAAGGATGTTCACTCTATACAATATTGTGAGCAAACAAGCCTTTACGTTCAAAAATTCAAAATTATGTCTTACGAGAAAATACCACTGACCTATACAGTAAGTGTAATATTTAATATTTTATATTTAAGTATTAAGTGTTCTAAAATTCTGTCTTAGGCTTTCAAGGAAAAAAGTAATTCAAGAATTACCAAATCATGGTTGACTCAGAAAAGGGAGTGAAATATTACTGTACTGATAATCAAGCTTTGAACTATTTTGGATTCTGGGCTGTAGAAATATTTTCTCTCTTGTGAAGGCTTGTGATTTTGACCTTGGAGTTTACAAGGAAGAATATCTAGACTTGTCACCCAAAGAAAAGCTTTCTTAGAGGAAGGCTGTTTAACTTAGCCTTTTCAAACGTCAAAATCCTAAACAAAATAGATTAAGCTGGATAAAGGTAACCCTTTACAAAGGTGGATGAAATAACATTATCGCCCTTTGGCAGAGAGAGAAATTGAAACACAGTGTTTAGGAGACATCGGCCTTGTCAGACTGTGCAGCAGGTGTGGGCTGGATTGCCATATCTGAAACTGGTCCTGCTCTGCCTTCTGGAGATTTCTACCTTCTCTTTCTGAGCTTGTTGCTGTTATGCCTGAAGCACAATAGCACTGACTCATGTCTGGAGCCACAAACTGAGTGTGTCAGGTTGAAATGTGCCTTATGGAATAATAGTATGTATTATGTTTAGTTTGAGAGGATTTTACAAGACTCTATACTAAAGCAGCTTTTCTTACAGATGTAGATTAAATTAACAAGCAACGTGAATTAACTAATTTTCAGCTCATGTTTCATGGTCATTCTCACTGCTCCTGCAGCATTCTTTTTCAAAAATAGTCCATCAGTTGCAGGTATTTACTTCACAATTTGTTCTTTTCCTTTTATGTACACATCTCCTCTTTTCCCACCTGCTTCCCAGCTTGGCTTTTCCTCATCTTGGCGCCCAGGAAATGCCAGTGTCTGGTTGAATGAGCTCTGCTATAAATCAAAGTGTCATCACTTAGCTGGTAGAAGTGATTTAATTAATGCATCATGCCTTCCCCTGAGCCTCTCCCCACCTGACTACTAATCAACCTTCATTAGCAGGAGGAAAACATGGTCCTTCTTACAACTGTGCAGGAGAGACAGAAGGAAAGACAGTTAATTGCAGCTGCCGAGATCATCCTTGTCACTTGTCTCTAATCTGTTGTCTGCTTCCTGAAATACTGTGATCCTGGTCCCTTGAAAGCCATACTTAACTCCATTCATACAGAAATGATCCAGTATCATCACAGGGATCACTTTCTGTCAGAAAATGTATTTGGCAGATGACATGTTTAAAAGCACCCTATTGTGCATGGCAGTACTGCCTAAATAGTACTTTTAGTTTTACGGCCTGAGTGCCCTTCTAGCTGGAAGGAGCAGTTTATGTGTGAACATTCCTGCACTTGCAAGGTGGTGCTGTGCAGCTAGCACTGCAGATTCTGAGCCAAAAATTGTTGTGCCAGTATGGAATTACAGGGCAGATGTTGTTAGCAAGTGGTCCCCTTTATCAGCTGCTGAATAAATACTTGATGATTTTATATCAGGTAAATATGTACCAAAATGATAACCTCTATACAAGCCAGAGAACTTGTCCATTTCAGGTTGATGTCTCCACTGTTCAGGGCAGCATCTGTGGTAATGGGAATTTCAGATTCCATCTGCTGGATAATGTGGGCAGAAGAAGAATTTAAGGAGTGTCTTATTTGTGACTATTCATAGTTATATAGGCAATCGAGATAAATATGGGAAATAGCACTTGTGGGAAGCAGTAGTTTTTTTCTGGTAATAGGAATAGGAATAATAGGTTTTCTCAGGAATAGGAAACTGAGAGTCAAGATTCCTGTTTTCTAGGCTTGATGACACACAGGTTGCCAAATGACCATGAGAAAGTTGCTTGACTAGTTTGTATCTGGGTTTGCCCCAAATATAATGTTTTTTGGAGAAGGGCATACTATGCTTAGGACAGGACACACTATGGACTGCTATGGAAACAGATGGGCCAGGGCCACCTTCTGTGCAGAAAAAGGAGGCTCATCAGTGAGATGGAAAGCAGTGCACCCAGAGGTGCTTTAAGGTCCATAGGCTATTTGGATCACAGAAGTGCAATAATGATAATTTCAGCTGTAATACTGCAGGTACTGGGGAGTACCTCTTTGGTGTGCAGCCCTATATGGTGTCTCAGTGTGGGTTTTGGGGTCACCTTCAGAGGCCAGTGGGAGAAGGACTTGGCCCCCACTACCCCTCAATGTGAGCTAAAAGGTGCCACAAGCTGTACAAGATATGTGAGTTGGGACACAATGGGTCACTTCAGATATCCCAGCACCTTCTGATGGTGCCCCATTGTCTGTATCAGGCACACTCAGCTTTTAGTCCTCCTGGGAGGACCTGTCACAGCCAGCTAGATGCACCAGCCTGGTCCTGGTCCTCAGCCTGCCCTGTGACAAACGGCACAGAGGAGTCAGTGCTGAGTTCTGGGCAGTGGCGCCAGTTCAGTCTCAGCTCTGTGTCCTGTGTTGCACCAGTTGGGTGCCCTGAGCTGCAGGCTTAAGTTTGGGTGCTCTCAGTCTGACCAGGGTAATTACCATTTTGGCTAAGCAGCTGTTTCCTTTGTAAGTCCATCATTTTGGGGGCTCATTACATGGACATAAAAGTCCTCGCCCAGCCAGGGAGCTGTTTATTTTTTTGCATCTGTTGGGCAATTCTTCGGGTATTTTGTATACAAAGCTGCAAAAGATACAGCTGCAATAATTTTCAATTGCTTACCATTAGGGTCTTCATTGATCTTTATTTTTGTATTTGCCATTTATAATTCAATTGAGGAAACAAATTTGTATTAGTATATTAAAAGAAGTAACAGCATTTCCACATACTTCACTGATTCCCTTGTTTCATAGGTGCACTATTCTACTTATTCTCATGAACTCCACTGCTCTAATTGCTTATTGATGGTTCTGTTGTTTTATGCTAGAGTAGTAGACAAAGACTTTTCACTGCATAGCTTTGCTGCTATTTTTATTCTTTCCCCAGCTTTTTTTGACAGAAGTGAAAATCTGGAACCAGGCTGCTTAAATTTCTATCTCTTTGGTGACTGAAATTGAGAAGAACTTTTAAAGTAGTGATATTACTGTAATTTTATCCCAATGCAACTTGTAATAGAGTTTGTGCTATTGAGGAATTCTTTTTTAGGAAATGCTCTTGAATTTAATGTCTTTGAATATGATCACTGAAGGGAACTGCATCCTCAGGCTGCTTTCTGAAATTCCTCAAGGTCCCTTATTTCTCTGTTTAAACCACATTGGAACTAATTTAAAAGCAAGATACATTGATACCCACAACAACCCATGCCAAATAAAACTGCTTTCCTTTGTAGGATTTTGCTGAGGACCCAAGAATGAATAAGTGGCCTTGTTGTAAGGACTGTGCTGCAGGTGAAGGAATGGAAACATTCTTTAGCAGATATTTGGATATAAGGGAATCTTGTAGCTGGCAAGATGCTGAGCTTATAAGTGCTACACCTCTGGTTTTTCTCTTTTTCCTTAAGAAGCCTTGACACTACCTGATAGCTTAAATCAGAGTTGTCATCTGGCTGGTTTTCATCTTACATTGAAAAATATTGCAATGAATTCTTTCAGAGAAGGGAAAGGAGCTGTGGCTGTGTTTTCATTTCACACTTGTAGTTCATTTTAGCACTCTAATGAATGTTGTTTGTGACTGAGCAGGTCACAGAATTGAGGTGCTGCCTCTAAACCAGGAATGTCATATTTTGTGAGCACTGTGAGCTCAGGCTGTGTCACGAGGAAGGGCTGTACTCTCTGTCTGTGAGTGAGGTGCTGAGGAAGGGCAAAGTCAGTAATTCCTGTGTACCTCATTACCTCGCTGCTTTTGGACAGGGACAGTGTGACCTGCACACAGTGTGCCAGGGAGAGCAGAGCCTTGTGTTCTGTCAGGCCCCTTCAGCTGGGTCTGCTACTCCTTTGCTCACGCCTCAGGAAAATTTTGCTGTTGTGCAGGAGCGCAAAGCTTGTGTTCTCAGAACAGACCAAAATTCTGTTACTGCTCTCATGGCAAATACAGCGTTAACCAGCTCTTGAGTTGTAAGGACTTACTAATTCATTTGATTTAAGTAAAAATATCTTGCCAAAGACTTTCTATCCTTTTTCCCCCAGAAAATTTGCTTTTTGATGAAATGAAAAACTAACTTTTAATTTAAGAGTATTAATTTCTTAGGGGGGCAAAATGGTAGCCAGATGTTTGACAGAAACACAGAATGTTCTGAATTGGAAGAGAATCACAAGGATCATCAAGCCCAACTCTTAAGTGAATCCCCCATACAGGCACACCAAACTGTGTCCCTGGTGTCATTAGAACCTTGCTCTAACCAAAACACCTAATCTCAGGGTCACCATTTCAATGAAATTAAAAACCTAAACCTTGAAAATATTTGGTAATTTTTTTCTCAAAATTCTTCTGTGATACAGTTTTTTTTTTAACTTAATGAAAAAACAAACACAAAAATAAGTCATTTTCAATGAAAACAACTCAGATTAGTGCCAGAGTGCTGGATTGGGAGCTTGGTGAGAAATCTACCTTCATGTGGGGAGTGAAGGAGGACTGCCATTCCTGAAGGTATCAGAAATGCAGGGGTTTTATTCTCTTCTGTGTTCTGCCTCTCATTCTCATTTTTGTGTGTGTATGAAGTGGCTCTTGCTGAGCCTGGTGTTGAGATGTCACAGTGATAAATCACCTTTTACTGGAGATTATATTTTTTCTTCAAATGAAGCTGCCAGCAAGACACATTTTAACAGTTGCAAGTGACTGCATGATTTTCTGTCGTCTTTTCTCTTTCTTTCCTCAAAATACCATACAATAAATTCTGAATAAATTCTGTTGATGACCATATTTTCCAATGGGAGGAAAAAAAGCCAGCGGTGGCAATTAATGACTGTCAGCAGTAGTGAAGGATCTTTATACGGGTATGAATATCAGATTTTCTCCCACATTGCTTATACTTGAGGAATAGCAGCCCTTATAGTATTATCCAATGAAGCTCTCCAAGATCCCCATGGAACCATGCAAAGGCTCAGAGTTGCTTGTGATCAAATTTCAGAATAATGGTGTATCTGCAAAGAATAATCATCAGATTTTTTTTATCTAGCCAAATGAATCCATGTTGTCAAGTTTAGACATCAGATATCAAGGTCATACAGTGTCTTCTTACTTACTTTTAACAAACAGTAGTGCCACTTTGTCTTCACTTCAGAACTGCAGAACTTTGTTGTTATGCTGATGTCACTGTTCTTACTCCCCAAAAATTCAGAATAAATGTAGGAAATAGTGGATCATATTTGTAGCAAGAAAGGAGTGAAATGATTTCATTACAATAAAATAAATTCTAGAACATTGTTATTTTTTTCAGAGCTAGCAATCTGGAAAACTGTCTTGAAAAGTCTTATCAGGATCATCAAAAGATTTCATTTATTTTGATATTTGTCAAATTGTTAATTGGTTTTGACATTTTGGAGGAAATAATTTTGGCAGTGCAAGTCACAAATAATGAGTTGTACACTCTTAAAGCCTTTTGATATGCTTGACAGTCACTTCAAAGATTACGATCTTATTCCTCAGGAAACAGCTGTTTGAATCCCAGCTGGAACCTCAAGGCTAATCAGAGAAACGGGAATTAGTTCCTCAGAGTTATGTGAAGTAAAACATTACCTCCTTCCAAAGTTGTCTGAGTTACTCCACTGTAAGGTTAAGTTGCTCTGTTGGGGGAATGAATGGTGACATTGGTCAGGATACAAGCTGTCCAGGGTGACCCCAGCTGGTCCCTCTCAGGCCTTTTCTGCTTGATGATCTGCTTTGGTTTCTTTGCTTTAAGACTTCTGAGTTCACTTACAATTTTTTCCTCTCCAATTGTTACTTTCAAATGAATACCCTTGAAGTCCACTTACAGCAGCGGCTGTGAGTGAAAACTCTGTGGTGCGATATATTCCCATGTGAAAATCAATCCATTTCACAATTGTCTTAATACTTCGTTCAGTTCTTCCTCCTTTTTAAACTTTATATTGCTGGTGCGTAGTCTCTGATTTTTTTGTGGAGTTTTGGGTTTTTTTCTCTTGAAATAGATCTGAGAAAACACCAACATTACAGTAGACCCCAAAGAAGCTTCTTTTCTGCATATGACCTGGCCAGACATTCTCATCTGTTTTTCTAGCTGAAACTCTCATATTTCAAAGATTATTTTTTTCTTTTAGAAAAGGGGAGGAAAACAGGTTAAATTTGCATAGCTAATTTCCAGGTATTAAATGGCAAATCGCAAATGCCTTATTTTGTCAATATCCTGTGAAGGTCAGTCATATCCTAGACAAATAGGGACTGTATGCCAGTGTTCTGGACAACTCCTGAGGCAATTGTAGCAAAGATAACAGGCACATTAAATAGTCCCACCACAACAAGGAGTGCAGCTTGGTCATGTAGGAGACCCGCATTTCTCTGTGGTTACTTGATAAACACTTTTCATTATCAGTATTGTCATTTGCATAATGAAATTGTACAGCTGGTCACACATAGCAAATGGAGTTGCCACATGGTCTCCCAGTACTGGAGCACAGGCAGAATTCCTGGAAGAATGCTGGCTCTGTCAGAGGGAGGTGAGAAATTGCCCAGCACAAATGTAGGGGCTGCCTGCTTGGGAGGAAGGGGTTAACTGGACCAGACTGGGAGCTCCTTGGGCAGCCCTCAGGCAGCAATTTGCTGGCCTATACCAAGAGCCACTTGCTGTTGGTTGCAGGAAGCTACTGTAGGGCTAACAATCTTTTTTTTCCTTTGCCACGGTTCAAGCTGCAATTCTGGGGAACAGTTTTTTGACAGAGATCCAAGAAACAAATGCAATGGTTACCTGCGCTTTCATAACCAGTGGTTTTGGCTTCGGCTCCAGCTGGAGCATAGCAGAGCTGAGCAGACCCTGCATTTCAGACTCTCCTGCAGCAGTGCTGAAATCAGAGCAGGCTGTGGGCAGAGATGGATGGCTGCCTTACCTTCATGGGTCCAGCACAGCTGCGTGGATCAGCAGATGGCACAGTGCTGCCAGCCGTGGGCCACAGACAGTAGGGACTGCTCCTCTTCTTGCGATGTTCCAGATGGGAGGCCTCTGAAGGGAAAACGGAATATGGTTGTTCTCCAGTAGTCGTTCCAGCTCTGCCTTCCCTGCACTTGGTTTGCTCTTCCCTTCTGGAGACACTTTTCCACTGTGGCACATGATTGAAGATGAGCGTGGCCAGCCTTACTGTGCTGGTTTTTGATTTACTCTGACCTTGTGATATATGCAACCCTACTCTTGAAGCTATCACTAATCTCAAATGTAGAATGGGAATTAATGATTTCTGACACTTCATGTGAAGCTTTTGGGATACAAAGCCACAATCAGTGGATGACATTCAGAGAGAAGGAATGCAGCAGAATTAATATGCTCCATCTGGGGCAGTTAGAGCTTGGCTGCCAGTGCAGTAAGTAAACAGGATTGCATCTTTGAGAATGACACAGTATTTGGCATAAATAAGTTTTAATTTCATCCCATTGTTGAGGCAGTTAACACTGTCCATCACAAAAGCTGCCTTAGACGCTGCTCCTCTGTGTGAGTGCGTGGTTATAGAGCACCTGTACATGGAGAAGCACTGGCAGCTTAGGATGATGGAGTTTGAGAGAAAGAAATTTATTTTTTTGGTTATAAAAATGAACCTTTTACTTGTGTCTTCATGGTATCAAGAGTTTCCCAGTGGGAATACTTTCCTTAGTGATGTGATGTGATGTGATGTGATGTGATGTGATGTGATGTGATGTGATGTGATGTGATAAAAGAGAAGGGAAGTGCTGTGTGTCAGCTTGTGCCAACCTGTGCCGTCAGCAGCCCCAGGGTGCTCGGTGACACACCTTGGTGATGCCCTGCTAGTGCGGTGCTAGAAACTGAGTGAGTTGTCAAAGTACCTCCAGGTTCTGACTGAGGGCTTACAGATAAGAGTCATGAATTCTGAGGAAGGATTTGGACGGTCAGTCAGCTCAACAACAAATCCCCTTCCCAAAGAGCTGCTGTTATTTTCCAGATACAACATTTTTATAGGACTATCAGAGTATTTTACAGAAAGATTTTCCTCTCACACATGAAATATTAGGAATCGGTTTTGGTTTACATTTTTTCTCTGATTCCCAAGTGCTTACTAAATGAAACAAGTGGCAGAGGATGAATATTCTCATCAATTATCAAAAGCAGAGGCTTCCAATTTAAGCCCCAAGTCCCATAAAGTAATTTTGACAACTGGCTGCCTAGTGGCAGAAGCCCACGAGAGATGGCCAGTCTAGGAGGTTGTCCCTTCCATGGACAGAGTTCTGGCTTGGCACAGCGGACTGACCCCTGGAACACTCAGTTCAGGACTCCCTCACATGTTTTGGAGGGAATGTTCAGCAGCCCTGAGAGCTGTTCAGAGTTTTCATGTCACATAAGCAATTGCAAACATTCTATTTCTAACCACAGCCCTGAAGAATTTCTGAGGAAAGAATGCTACAGCAGACCACTCAATATTTTATTTTCCACAGAAAATTTTCTGCTACTCCTCCCTTGCTAGCTGAAACTTCCAGTATATCAGAGTTTATTTTTCTTAAGTGATTGCCAGGTTTAACCAAATCAGATGACCTCTTGGAACCAGAACTTCAACAAATACTGAGGAGGCCTCTGTAATATGAATTTACACATTGTCTGGAGTATCCACTGTTTTGACACAAAGATAGCACCTATATGATAACATTTAGAACAGGAGGTTAATGTGTGGTTTCATCACAAATTGCAGCACTAAGGAAAAAAGTTGTTAAGAATGCCTGCACCTTGCAGTGAAACAAAAACAATAATTGAGTATTCCAGGATTTGCTGTTGAAGCTGACATCTTAAATTTGTTAATGACCTGGAAAAAATAGACCATAAGCTTTCAAAATTTGTGGATAAAAGCTATGGAGCTTGTAATGTCTGTGCAAAGATAAGTAGATCAATGGGACAACCATTACTGCAGTGGATGAATTTTCAGTTGGCTATGTGTCAAATGCTATGTGCAGGCCAAAATAAGACATTTTCTTGATAACATGCTGGTGGACTTCAAGCTTCCCATCTCCTCTAAGGAAATATTGTGTAGCCTATGTAAATATTTAATTCAAAAAATGTCCTGTGAATGAGCAGAAGCTATATCAGAACAGCTGGGATGTCTTGTATCATTGTATCTGGGCCAGGAGGGAAAGAGAGAAGGTGTACTGTCATATCAAATGTTTATTTTAATATTCTGTGACCTAAGATTTCACATAAGCCTGGCCTTTATTTCTTATTCAACCCATGTATTACAGTACTGTTGCTCTGCCTACTTTCTCTTTTACACTGCTAGAGCTTTTGGCACCTGTTTAGCCATTAATGCCACAGAAATTTAAGTTGCAAATGGACAAAGGGATGTATCACAGTAAATGGAGGTTTGACACACACATTTGTGGCCTTCATCTCCTGCCTTGTGCATAAAAAGCAACTGTTTTCCTACCAACACAGCAAGGCTCTACCTCGTTAGTTTGATTTCCCAGCTCAAGGTCTTTTCCTCATATTCAGTACATTTTATATTATGCTTTGGCCACTGGTAAGCCACTGGCCGTCTTTATAGGACCACATCAGCTCGCTGTCTCAGTGACATAGGGCCATTCTGGAATTATATAGGAAACCAACCTTTGGCAGAAGCTGGGGAAAACCAGATTTGTTCCTGTTGAGATGATAATTCTGAGCTTTTTATAACACAGTAAAAAATGGTTTACATTGCTCAATTTATCATTAGTTGCTCATCTACACTTGCTTTTCTCTTTCCCTTACATGCTGCAGAAATACTGGAATTTTAGCCTTTTAGGGATGTGAGAGTTGCATAAGAGACAACCCAAAAGCAGTTAACACTTCATTAAATACAATCCAGCATCATACTAGAGTTTACAGTTTGTGTAAATCTTCTGGGAATACAGAAGCTTCCTTTCATTTTTTTTTGTAGTGTTATTCTTTGATTACTTTATCACAGATCATGAAGTAAATGTTTTGAAAATGTGTTTCTGTACTAATATCACAAATAACTGAGGCTTCGTAACTGGTGATCTACTACTTGTGAAAAAGCATTAAGAAAACTCTCACAATTCAAAACGCAAAATAGTTTGTGGCTTCCTCGTTTCGTTTAGTTTGTGCACCCTGGCTTTTTGGCAGGATCTCAGGCAAGCAGCAGCAGCAGTGCCCCAGTAGCTGTACTGAAGTTGTAAGCATGGGAAGGGATCAGATCACCAAAAAATCCACGATCTGTGCTGTCTGGAGAAGCAAACCCTCTGAAATATTTCTAGGCCTTGCTAGCATTTTTCAGTCTAATCACAGAAGAGAAGAAATTCCAGTTTTCCTATAGTAACTTTGAAAACCATCTATAATATCCAAAAGGTCACAAAAGAAGCCTGAGAGAAGTGATTGGCAGTGCCTAAAGACATTATTCTATCCCTTGGGGAGTAGATAGTGGAAAGAAAAGTAAAGGATGTGGATACTGCTGGATGTTATCTTTGCAAGATGCAACAATAGAGAGGACTCCAGAATGTCAGGAAAGAGTCTGAAACTAGAACAGCCATCCTTATTGCTAAACTGGCCTTGCAATAAGCATAGCTAAACAGTCCTGTAACTTCAGACTCAGTATTTGTTACAAATCCACACCTTAGCACTTAGAAAGATATCTTCAATCACTCAGTTTCAGAAATTCTTGTAAAGCTGCATGCAAGACACCAGCAAAACCTGCCAGTGTTGCCCAAGTGCACCAGACAATATCCCTTTAAAGCACTGAGGCAGCTAACGAAGGCTTAACACAACATGTAACAGCAAGGGTGAGGTATTCCTAAGGCAAAGACTGTTTTAAAGTATGTAATTAAAAATTGAGCTTGCTTTGCATTGCTCACAATTTGACCATTGATTTGCAGAATCCAGAAATATAAGATTAATTTTAATTTCAATTTCTGTAAATAGGCTAAATTTAGGAATTGGGGGACTTGGCTTGAAGTTTGATTGCTGCTTATAGCCATCCAGATGTGGTTTAGGGATCTGCAGAACTGCTGCTATAGATTTAGCTACAAGCTTATTGATGTTGGGAAAGATCCTAAATGAGTTCATAGCTGTAGGAATTCCTGCTCAGGCCGTGCCTGATTGCAGAGGACCATCCCAAAGTTTTCTACCAGCTGACAGCCTGAAGCTGAGGCAGCTTCTCTGTGAGCAGCCATCTGACAGCAAACAGAAAGGAGGGCATGAGATCTACTCTCATTATCAATTAGCACTAGGGTTACTTGGGGCATTATTCCCTGCAAACAGCTGGAATGTCTCCTAGTTAAGGAGTCTTCCTAGAAATCCCTGTTCAGCCACTGATATTGCTGTAAGTGGGTTTATCATGAACCCGAGGCTCAGCTTCCTCAGCAATCTCCCCCTCCCCTGTTCACCCAGCAGCAAGCAAGTCATTTCCCCATAGGAATCTCACTACAGTAAATCCAGTGTCTTGGGTTATTTTGTACTGCTCAATTTCAAGTGTTCTTAGCTTTACTGTATGTGTCTGTACTGTTTTCAGTGTGTGCTGAATTCCAAAAGCTGTTGCGTTGTGCCTGCTGCAAGTGCTTGGATGTGATCCAAGTCCTAGTCTGGCATTTAAAAGGGATTTTCCAGGATGTTACAATTCACCCAGCACTGTAACTGTGCCAATCCAAAAGCTTTGCTGCTTTGAAAGATACTCTCCTGCATGCAGTAAAAGCATGTTCCAAGACACACAAAGCATTATAAAGATCAGCTCAACCAGTGGCTTTATTGGCATAGACATTGAGCTCTCCAGAACTGCTTTCTCTAAGCCACTCCCAGGCTGTGAGGACTGTTCAAGGTTCCCATGCTGCTGTGTGTATGGAAGTTTCTGTGACAGAGTACATCCTTGAGTCTGTTCCTGCATGCATGTGCCTGCCTGGAGAATTCCACACGAAGGAGTAATGCCCACTTCCTTTTCCTCCAGTAGATCACATAATTCAAATCCAAATGTACAGATCCTCTCTGCTCTCTCAATGCTTCCATAGAAGAGAGGGGCAACAAACTGTGGGTGCAACTCTTTAAGCAAAGTGTGTGTCTGTTTATTCTGAAAATGGAAAAGTCCATAGCAGCAGTGACACTGTTAGAAATCAGGATACTAAATGCTTAAAAGACAGGGTGAGTGGGAGATAACATATTTAGCAACAATTTAAGTAGTGTTGCCCATGACTGAGTGCTCTACTGTATCTAATATAAACTGAACTGTAATGGACAAATTGACCCTATCTTTGCATACAGTACAAAACTGTCAAAAGTGAAGTAAAATATGTACTGCTGAAAAGCTAAAAAAAAAACCAAACAAGAATAATTCTTCAAAATTACATTTATGATTTAAACCATGCTGTTGAAGCCACTGAAAATCTAACTTTATTCAAATGAAGTTTCCTTGTACTAATTCTCCAGATCCCAAAGCTGCTCTTTGTTATGAATCTAAATTACAAGTTTTAAGCAAATACAGGTTACTGTGATCAAATCTAAGGTGAATGGCTGGAATATAACTGTCTAATACTAAAATATCAGATAAAGATACTTAAAGGAATATGCCACACTCAAATTATCATGGATTAATTTGGGATAGAAGGGATCTTAAAGCTCATCTTATTCCACCCTCCATCATGGGGAGGGATACCTTCCACTATCCCAGGTTGCTCTCTGCACCCTCTACACGAATTCTGGTGAGCCTGAATATTTTAAGCGTGTTGAGTACCGTGCTCAGGGTCATGGCCAGGGTGAGTTTTCCTGGCTGGTTGAGCCATTGCCTAAGCTGAAGTCTGAGGTCCCAGGTTATTTCAGAATGCTGGAGGAGGCTGCAGAGACCAGAGCTCCTGCTCTGTTTAGAGGCACAGCCCTGTCTCACAGGAAGCTGCAGCCCATCCCAGGCTCATTTGCCCTGGCCTTGCTAGTTTTGTACTGTTAAGCTACAAGTGTTCCATGTTCCAATACCAGCAACACAGACAGCAGTGGTTTGCTAGGACAGATGAGCTGGTTCTCTAGGATATAATTAAAGTGCTGACAAACTCAGACATAAGACACATAATAAATTAGTTACAGGACTTGAGTAAGAAGGATGAACTCTGCCACAAAGGCAATCAGACAGAATCTCGGCTATGGGACCACTTCAACATGCTCTTGTATGTTGGGAAATCACATGTAAATTTTATGTGTCTTTAGCAAAACTGAGAAATTATTGACATAATATTAACATAAACATTTAAATTTTTAAGTCCAAGTGAAATCTGGGAAGAGTGTTGCAATAACACCTGTTTGTTGTCTCATCCTTCTGGCTTTAGAAGCAAAGCAGCAAGTATGGAAATGTTCTTAATCTGCTCTTACATAGAACAATTGGACTTTTAATCACTGAACTGATATTTAAACCACTCAGCAATCTGCTATTAAAAACCTACCAGACCTAGGTTTTACAAGATTGCTTCTTCAGAGGTGATAAACATGCTGGCTGTATTCAAGTGGTTTTCAAGCCTTGCAATCACCACAGGAATTATTTTAAATGCTCTATTTGCTAGTTTTTCCATTTTGCCATTTGCTCTTATTTTAGTTTTTTTGTGTGTTTTTCATCCCTTCTGGCCACATTCAGCTTGAATTTAGCATACCCGTTTGTTTATGTTGGAGGATAAATTTATTCATAAAAGCCAGACAAATTACTGGATTTTTATATCTTCTGTTTTAAAATCCATTTCATGGCAGGTGGAGAGGGCTGGGCAAGGTCCTAGAAGAGCTGCTGACCCTTAAAGAATAGTTATCATTTCACTAGTAATAACTCACTCTTTGTTTTCTGAAAGGAATTGCCTACTGTGCTTCAAATAATAAGACACATTGTTATATTTGCTTTCATACAGTCTGCTGAACAGCTAAGATACCAAATTTTTCTTTTTCTTACTATACAAGGACTAGAGCTATTTTCCCTATTGGCTTGCACTGCAGTTCAGCTTGGCTATTGGTGTTAAAGTAAAGAAGCCATATAAATTTAAGACCTAAAAGAACAAGGATAGAGGACATGTCAAGAATAGAAATATTTCATGTTTGATAGTGTCACTGAAATGCACCCATGTCTAGGGGAAAGAAGGTGATGATGGAATGGCCATGCTGTGAACATTATCCATGGGCAGAATCTTAACCAGGAGTCTGGGGCAAGGGGCTATTGAAAATTAAATGTACCAGTGGATCTTCAGTGTCAAAGCAGATAGGGCTTCAACTTCTCAAATCTCAGCACTTCATTTACAAGCCAAGCGAAAGTGTAAGTGCCAGAGGAAGATTCAAGGTGGAGAAAGACAATATCAAACAGAAAGCACTTATTTGTAAACCTGAGCAGTGCACAATTTGACTGAGGAAAAACAATGATGTAGTCAAAATTAAATGGAGTCTGGGACATTATTAGGATTAACATCTCCATTGATTAAATGAGTTGCTGACAGTAGCAGCAGTGTTGCTGGGTATCAGTCTTGGGCTCTTGTTTGACATTTCAAAAGAAAATGATGGATGTCACCAAGATTTTTGCTTTTATTTGTAAGATGTAAGAAATTCTTTTTGATGGGTTTCTGGTCCATCAGATCCTGCTAGTTTAGTAGGATCCTGAGCACATCAAAATATTTACCTCTTATCTTCATTGGCGACAAGTTTAATTTGTTTCTTCTACTGTATTTCCAAAAGCAAAGGCTTGTCTACTTGCACTTGGAACTAAATTAACAAAAATTTATTTTGATTTCTTCTGACAATTTCAGAGTAAGCCTATACATATCTTCTTTGACCACCGTGTCTTAAAAGAGACTAAATTCTAGTAAGTGTGTAGATGAGCTTTAATTGCCATCCTCCACAATGCTTTTGCAATGCTTCATGTTTTCCATGCATTTTGAAAGCAGTTCAGCTGGACACTTGGCTGATACCTGCCTTTCATGAAGTCGTCTTCTGCTCTGTGCCTGGCACAACCATCCTTCTTCTGGTGCCAAAGCAGAGGCAGCAGCAGCCACGCTGAGTCCTGGTACAGGGCACGGATTGTCACTGACCTCTTGTGGAATCCAGTAATTGCCATGGAGTCAGGCCAGTCAGACAAGGGCATGCTCTATTCCCTTTGGCCCTGGCTCTTCTATGCCATTTTAAAATCTCTTGGAAAGAAAATTTTCAGCTGAAAATGAAGATATGCATGGCTGCCCCTAATTTAGCCTGGTTTCCCACACTTCCCACACTTACAGTAAATGGCCTGTGAGCCTTAATGATTAGAAGAATTTAGTATTTACTAAAGTTGGTACTGACAGCCACAGCTCAGTTTGAGAGTGCCTGAGTATCCTTAGGGAGATCTGCTGAAGGATACCTTCCTAGATGCTGGGAAATGACAGCGTCCCCACCAGACATCAGTGTGCTAGAGAAAGTCTCTGGGTAATGCTTACTACTCACTTTCCATAATATACAATGTCGTTTGTGTTCCGTGCTGCAGGATGATGACAGCCTTGTCCTAATTGCTGCTGCTGCTTTTCCTGGCTCAGGTGGAGGTTCTGGTCACAGGGTTCATGAGGAGTATAAAAATGGGTTTCTACATGAGCCAAATCCTTACACTGGCAAGTTTCAGTGCACGGAAATCTCGCCTGTCTAATGGAAGTTAGAGGTATGGTAAACAGGTAGAAATCACAGCATTTTGTTTGTATATTCCCCAAAGATTAAGGCAAATTTGGAGTTAGATCATGTTCTCCACTGACAACTGAAGCATTGGGTCACTGCTTTCTCTTTCTTGTAATATCATCCACAGCCTTCTTACTCATGCCTGTTTCTCCCTCTCTTCCATTCTTGTTCATTAGAGTCCCATCTTTAAGATCTGCCTTCACAGAGAAGACTGGCAGAGACGGTCAGAGGACTCAGTCCAGCCTTCCCTCAGCCTCCCTTCTACCTGTCACAGAAATATTCCTTCTGAGGTGTGCTCTGTGTGAAGCTCCTGCAGCCTGCAACCCTGTCTGCAAAGCAGCAGCCAGGTGACATGTGCACTGTGCCTCTTGTTCCCAAGGCTGAGGAGGTGGTGGTGTCATCCCTATTGCTTTGAACGGCTTTGCCTCGCTGAGGCTACCAGCTTCTCTTTTGTCCAGAGACCTCAAAAGCCAGGCAGGAAGCCAAAATGTGTTTCCAAAGATAGGAACATGGCATCACTAGATGGCATTCTGTGCCTCATCCCAGCCATAGCTGACAGCCATCCAGGGTCAGTGGAGGGACAGGCCAGTGGGGTCCCTCAGCTCTGTTCTGCTCCCTGGGCTTTGTCTGCATGGAGATTTTCTATAGATAAAATTGATTGATAAAGGTGCGGATTTTCCTTATAAATTACTCATATTGTGTCCAGTCTGCACTGCAAATATTGTGTTACAGATTGTTTTATGTTTTTCTTCAGGAACAGTTGTGGGTATAATTTTTCAGTATTATGCAAATGGAAATAGATCTATGCCCATATACACATGTGTAGGAGGGCAGGAGTGTTACCATTTTAACTGCATTAGAATGAATAAAGCAATACAATATTTGGTCTGTACAAATGATGACATGGAATAAAAGCTGCAAGGTCAGCGTTACTCAGTTTATTAAAACTGAAAAGAAAAGTTTATAAGTCAAGGTGAACCCCTTCTGATTCCAGCTTTTAGTGAAAGCAGTTGAGACCAAGGCCTTGGATCCTGAGCTCAGAGGTCTTGAGCACTGTGGCAAAGAACACAGCAAAATGTTAGAAGTGGAACACTTAAAAAAAGCCTAACCAAAAATAGATACCAGGAATACAGCAAGAGAGAAGGGGGAGGGTGAAGACAGCTTCATTTTACAAATATCTTTGTTGAGACAGTAACTGGATACAGAAATCCAAGTCACAGTGGGATTCCAAGAGTGCACATCTGCCTCCCAGCCCTCGTGTTTCCCAGAGCAGCGGCATTTAGCTGAAATCTTTAGAAAGGGCTTATATGGTTCTGCCTGTGAAGGTAGATTTTAAGGTTCACTTTTGTGTGCCCTGAAGGAAATTAATGTCTGTTTGCTGATATTGAGCAGACTATGCTCCAGTGTGGACCTATTTCCACACCTTATTGTTCTAAAAGAGAAATACTAAATTGACTTTTACCACATAACTTTAGTAAGACCAGCTCTATTACAGAGTCCAGCTCTGGCTCCAGTGAGACAGCCAGGTGGGGCCACTGCCTGTGCTAGCAGCTACTCACCGAAAGAGTAGCAAAATTAAAGAATCTTCAGCAGAAATTCATGAAACAACCTACTTTATGTGTCCCACAGAGGCCCAGGCAGAACTTACCCCTCAGATGGTGTTAGATGGGAATCTGATACTTGAGTAACCTGCCCCTGGGAAACCATTAATGCTGTTGTCCTAGGTTCTCCAGAATTTCTTCTCTATAAATCCCCATAAAGTCTAATTTTTTCATACCATATAACCCTATGTTATAATGCTAAGGTTTATCTTCAGTACAAATGTGCTTTTTAAAAAAAAATAGCCAAAAAGGAAGACTTTCCCCCAACAGTTACATGGGGATATCTATGTCAAATAAGTTGCAGCAGGCAAACATTTTCATGTGAGGTTTTGCACAGATTTGATTCTCACATGAAGCCTCACCACAACCATATTTGCATTCTTTCTATTCTGTCTTTTCCATCTTTAAATAATGGTTAGGGGTCTGTATGGAAGGAACCCAGAGAACTTCCCCATCCTGTTCATTGACTCCATATCCGTGTGTACCCTTCCTCATGGACCCTGTTTCTTGGGGCTTCTCTGTTGCATCTTCTATCCACAAGCAGGGGCCACCTCCAGGTTTGCACAGATTTTCCAGTCTTGGGATCCCTTGCTTTTGCATCCTCTGTTGTGCTGCTCTCCAGATCATACAGTTCAACTCCATTTATTTCTAGAGGCACAGCAAGCCTTAGCAAAGGCAAAGGCTGAAGCTCTGTGGCACTTCTTGGCAGAAAACTCTTTGCATAAATCCTGAACTCCTACCTTAATTTGCAGAAAAAGATTGAAACAAATTGGTTTGTTGTGTTGTTGTTTTTTTTAAAACATATTTTAAGAGTAAAGTTTAGTGCCTGCACACACACACACACACACACACACACTACTGAATTATTTTAAGATAGGAACAGAAAAAGAACAGATAAAAAAGATGTCAAAAAGATCCTAGAGAAGGGATAAATATCTTTCTGTTCTGTTTGATTTTGAATTCAAGGAAGAGCAGGCAATGCCCAGGTTCAGAAAAATGAGCGTTGTTTTCTAATCCAGTGTTAAAGGTCTGAGGTCTAAAACTGATTCTGGAAGAATTTAAATGTGCAAAGAGGAGCAAGTGCTCATGTTTTCTTTTCAAGTCAGTTTCTTTCCATTCTTACTTGTACCACTGTAAGTCTCCTTCTCCATGTTTGTTACAGTCGTAAAATTCTAGGAAAAGCTTGGAGGACTGAGAGGGATTATTAAATGAGGATGTTTCTGGGGCAGCACTGGCACAACACATTCTGTCACATATCTGTGCCTATCCCCAGGTTAACAGAAATATATGTAAGTGTGAAACCTGAGATGCAGGTGTGTCCTGCATTGGCGGTGTTTTCTCTTTAATTAGATAATTTTTTTATCTTGTTACATGCTTTCCCACTTTATGGATATGGGATGTGATAGGTAGAAATTTAGTGGCTCCTAGGTAGATTTTTTGGATATGGAGACAGCTAAGTCACTTGCACAGGTCAGAGCTCAGGTGCACTCTCTATGTGTTTTGTGCCTGGGGGAAGTGTTATGTTTCTTAGATTCCATGTGTCAGTGGGGAGATTTCTTCCTTCTCTAACAATTTAATATTACAGGTGAGTGTATTCAGAGCCAGGATTTCCTGCAAGTTATCTGTGTTGTCCTAAATGCATGAATGGGTACATCACCACAATAAGATCCTGGAAGGGATTTGAAACAAAGGCCTTGGGTAAATGATTGTATAACCAGAACAAAAAAAAAGAAAAAAAAAAAACAACCCAGAGTATGACATGTTCTGGTGGAGTGGCAAAGGTTCTGGAGGAGTTAAGTGCTTCCCTGCTTGGACAACGGAAGGCTGTGAACAGCGACTATGTAATAACTGACTTAGCAGCAAGAAGTCTGGAATAATAAACACGTCCTACTGTCCAGACACTTCACACACACAGGGTACCAAAAGGGTTAAAGATAGTTGTTCTCAGCAGTGTTTGGCCTGGCTGAGGATTAGAGCTTATTTTAGCAGCTCTTCCTAAACATAGCAAAGGTCACAAGGGACCAGGCTTTGTTGCTGAGTCTTATTGGCCTTGTTCCTTGTAGGGGTTTTGCAGGAGGACAGGATTGTCTCACTTACAAGGATAATAGATGACAAGCCCAGTGCTGATTAACCTCATTTTAACTGCTAATTAATTTTAAACCCTATTTACTTTCCCTGGAACAGCTGAGACTTCAAGGGAATCACAACAGAGGTGAACAAGAACTGTGATCTTCCCAAAGGAAATGATACAGGCAGGAAGGAGAAAAGACAAAGCTGTATGTGTATTCAGACTGTCAGTTTGGATCTTCATTAAATATATTGCTTCTGCAAATTGCCTCTCATATTGTGCTTGCTATTGCACTTGCTTCTTCTGCAAAGGCATCTGAGTCTTGTAGTGCAAAGACCTCTACACTCCAAAATCTTGGTCCTGCTTGCCAGTTAGCCTTCTTTTTGCTTTATTAGCACTCCTTTTGCCTCATTTCTGAGCCTGCTGGCCATGTGGGAACATGATTTCCTATTGTACTTGAAGTAAATGTGATGCTCCGTAGTTTTTCTGTTGTGGAAGCTTGAGAAAGTGTGTAAAAGGTTGGGTCATTTTCATTCACAACCCAACTGTTTACACATTCTGGACTTCATTCTGCAAATCAGAGCCTTTGGGGATTAACAGCTGTATTAAGTTTTCTAGTAGCACATTCCTGCAGGAGCAGTTCTTATCATAGTTAAAATCTGAAAGCCACAATGTCTGCAGTCTGCCCTTCACAGCACCGCCTGGAGAGGGCTCACAAATCATTCTACAAATATTAAGGAGTTAATTCTTTAAACACCTTTGAGATGTTTGTCATCCTTATGGCATAGGCTGATAAAATGGAAGTCTGAGTAATTTATTCAGGGTCACATAACATCTATGGCAGAGGCAGCAACTCCTCCTGGCACTCAGAACTGCTCTGAGCTTATTTCCAGGACAACGTTCCAACATGAGCTGCATTCTGAAATACATTTTATATGAAGATGCAGTTCATGCCTCTGTAGTGGTTATGGCATTGCAGAATCTCTGCCCAGGGGAACTACCAACACCATTTACTTGGTTATGTTTGTAGCCTATTCAGTACCTTCATCCTCCATCGTAGAGCTGTGTAAAATAATGCAGATAATTTAGTCTGAATTTACATAATCTCACTTGATCGGCATAATCATGGTCTATTCTCACAGTAACATTCTGAGGTATTCACACATTCTGAATATGAAATGTCACCTGTGATATCTCCCCTGCCTTTTCTCAGCAGAGCACCTCTCTGCTGGGCAGGTACTTCTCATTCAGGTGACATGAAAACCCACTGCTCTTCTGAGTCCTGACCTGAGTTCTCAAAGTGATTGAGGCCTTAGACTTGACAGTTCTAGATGATGTGTTTGAGCCTCAGCTTCATGAGTCCTTTGCATCTGTCACACCACATAAAATGGGGATATTTTCCTGCTGTCAGTTCTTACAGTAAAGCTCAGTGTTTGCTGATACAGGACACTGGGATACATGCACAGAAGGAATGTGGAAATTCTATTAATGAGGACAATTTAGTTTTAATAGCTGCTATGTGAACGCTGGATCTGCTCAGGCAGAGGCAAGTTATTAAAGGTGATAGTACAATGATGATTAGACCAAGCCCCTGGCTACAATCTTTCCTGCATTTAAAGTCATTTCAAGCATCAGGATCTCACTGTTACAACTGGCAGCACAGGTGGTTTACCTGCTTGCTTCCACACGTGTTGGATTTCCCCAAGCTACACCTTCCATAGGGATTTTCATAACCTTTTCTCTCCTTCCTTTGTCCCCACTCCTTTGCACTGGAAGGAGAAAGATATCTCCCCTTTGCTTTCTTCCTAAAGGCTGCAATGTATTTTTAGCTACTCAGGATGTCTCCAAATAACGCAGTGACTCTGAACTTGCATTGTCAGCCTTCCCTGTAAAGCCCCTCCTGGGAGGTTTATGGCTCACTCTCCACAGCTTTGCTGATGCAGCGTGTAATGTTTATACCTGCAATCAAGAATTGGCTGAGCTGCAGCCCAGTGCTGGCAGCTCTTTCTTTCTGCCTCTGCCCCTGCTCTTCCCTTGCAACTCCCCTCTGGTGAAACTGAACTGATAAAGTGCATACAGTGGTGACTGCCAATATAAAAGTAAAAAAAAAAACAAACAAAAAACCAACACAAAAAAACCCTCAAAAAATCTTGTGTGTGCTCTGCCCAGAATGGATGAGATTGACTTAGGGGTCTCTGTTTCTTTTTCTAGATGATTTATAACATCTTCCTCCCCTGCACTGCTGTTTTCCAAGACATTAAATGGATTTTGAGATTTACCAGATAAGAGGTTCATCTACAGTTTAGGAATTGTTTTTCTTTTAAACAGAACACAGATTAGTTTTTTTTTGTTGTTTTGGTTTTTTTTTTTTTTTTTTTTTTTTGTTTTGTTTTGTTTTGTTTTGTTTTGTTTTGTTTTTTGTTTTGTTTTGTTTTTTTGGTGGAGGGAGGTATTTAACAGATCCTTTCCCCAAAGTATCT
This sequence comes from Oenanthe melanoleuca, assembly GCF_029582105.1. Classification (NCBI taxonomy): domain Eukaryota; kingdom Metazoa; phylum Chordata; class Aves; order Passeriformes; family Muscicapidae; genus Oenanthe; species Oenanthe melanoleuca. The sequence goes on from NC_079349.1 coordinate 8,584,038, forward strand.
CGCAGTCTGCAATTGCCTCAGAACAGCTCATCAGGATTTTTACCAACCCACAAAAGAACTCTGTACTCAAGAGGTAAAAAGAAGCACCTTTAAAACACGGGCCTCATCTAGATAGGAAAGTGAGGCTGATTCAACTGGAGCAGGATTTTAAAATAACTTACTTAAGCATTCACAATGCAGACAGCTTTATTTCAATGTAAGAGGGTCTTACTCATGCTTAGTTTTGGTTTACTGTGTATTCCCAGTCCATATTAGCTAAATCAAATAAACATATCTTACAGGCTTTTGCCAGCATTTGACTAAATGGGTTTATAGTCAATCTTTACTTAAATCAGTGCAGCTGTGGTTGAAAGTAAGGCCAAATGCATTCAGTTAATCATGAAGACAGTGCCAACAAAATGCATGAAAAAAGGCATCCATGCACATTTTTCCATGGTTAGTGTATCTGCAAGTTCTCAGTTTACAGGCACAGAGATGCAAGTTGGGTTAAGTCTTGAATGCCATGGAATTAAGGATGTCACTGTTGTGTGCATTTGTATCTATGTTAAGCCTCCCTGAAGTGAAGAGCACTTTATACATCACAGTTTGCCTATGTTCAATCTAAGAAAATTGTAGCTACCATGCAGCTGAGAGTCTACCTCCCTTTTTCTTTCTGGGATATTGTGGAGCATCTAAAAATCAGGTTCTGCTGGCAGGTGTGTCTTGTGATGTTTGAGTAGAGATTTTCACTTGAGAATGTTTTTCAGGACTATATGAATACCTTTCAATATCTCAAGAACCTCTTCTTACCACCCTGTGATCCCGCCCAGATCCCCTCTGGAAGTGTCTCTCTTGGTGTAACTCCCACCTATCAATGGAGTGCACTATGTAGTTAAAAGCTGCTCCAAACTCAGCTAATTTTGTTCATTTATCCTTGAGGATTCTTGCTTAATTAAAATGGGCCTGAGGGAAGTATGACTATCTTAATTTATCTTTTACCAGAGAAAATGTTTGAAGGCAATGATTTTATGCAGATCCAAATGTACTTATATTAACAGATTATACTTTTGGTTACCCAACTCTTTCTTAGGCCAATATCTGGGACTCTTGCTGCTTCATTGAATTTACAAAGTAGCAGCAGATGTACTGAATTGAAGAGGCATCACTGGAAACACTGCAAAGAGAAAAAGTAGTTAAGTGTATCTTTGTAATAGGACTCAATCAGGCTTCTGTTTTTATGCTTCCTTGTCAATACCTGCTGTTTCTAGAGCTTAAATCAACATACAAAGTAAGGTTTTGACCCTTATCCACTCATAGCAGTTTGTGCCTTGTCTCTGACTTGGACTTTCACAGTAAAGTCAGCCTGTAGCTTCTTGAGTTTCCATTTATTATTTATTGACATAACTCAACTGGGATATGAATTTCATCTATGAACTCTTTAGTTCCTTGGCTCTAAATATGGTTATTCAACTGTTCCTAACTAGGATAGATAGTTAAAAGATTGCTACTTCGCAAGTGTGGCAAATGTCTGCTACATGCCTGTTCTCTTCTACATTTTGCCCCCCTTGAAAGTAGAATTATGAACAGGCCACCAAAGCCCATCATCCACTTGGGATCTGAGCAGGACTCATAATAATCTCTACTCAAGACAGAAAATATTATTATGTGGTTTCTTCAATTAGAGTTTAGTATTGTACTCTTTCCTAGTAGTGCTGGAGCAACTGCTCTTTGCTGAAGTTGCTTTGCAGCATGGTGAGTGTTGTTCATCAACTGCTGCATTTTAAATATGTGAAGGACAGACATATGGTTTTAGTTCAGAAATGCTTGTTAAAACCTTCCTTTTAATCTAAGGTTAAATAGAGAGTTCAATATATGTATGTCTTAGAACAAACTCTAAGGGCCGTGAAAATGAGCCATTTCTCTAACAGACTTTTGGAGCAAAATTAGCTTTCTAAAGCACATAAATAAGCTGATAAGTTGCTTTCTTACTAATCAGACTCAGAAAAATGAATTAGTAAGTTATACTTCTGTGTTTGAACAGTGAGGCCTTGAAGAAGAAAGAACTTTTGTCTCCCCAAAATGTTACTTTAAGGTAAGAGAGAGCTGTCATAAGGCAATTTCTCTTTTGTTCATATTTTCAGAAAATTACTTTATATTTTTTTTTATTTGTCCCTATTCCATCTCTCAGTAATATGGCCTATTTATCTTGAGATATATTTTAATTACAGTAAGATTTCTGACTAATGCTGTGTAGCTTCCTCAGAGCTGACAAATTTGGAGAGAAGGTTGAAGGTGAATCACATTGCAGGTCATCACTTTGAATTTGCCATTGGGGGATGAAGGGAATGTGCTGTCTAGGTAGAGCCTATCTCAAATGCTCTGTGGCTGCATCAGGAAGTTTTGAAAACCTTTCCAAGCAGCAACTGCACAGCCAGGAATGTTTTGTTGTGAGGAGCTGCGGTATGGGCAAAATGTCAAAGGTGTGGCTTGCTCTGCCCTCCTTGCCTTCAAGTACTGAAGCTTCATTATGTGACTCAGGAGCTATGTGTGTTGCTGTTCACATCAAAGCTGCTCACAAAAACCATGCAGCACTGACTCCAGATCCCAGTTGCTGGCAAATTCACTGTCAGCTTGTGTACAAGACTATTCTAAATTGAACTTTCTTTTTTTCGAGTTAGGAAGTGCTGTACAAGAATCCAGAAATTTTGGTCTAAAATGACAAGAAGAAAAGAAGCTGCCAAAGACAGGTCCTTTGAAACTCTGGCTTTGTAGAAGTAAGGGTAGAAGTGTCAGCTGTAGGAACCTAAATTAAGTTTAATCCCATCCATGTGTCTGACAGGGCACACTTTGAAGTGCTGCATGGGAGAGAGTCCCAGCACCAGCAGCTCTGTTCTTCCTTCCATCAGCCTTCAATCAGTCAACCCAGCAGAACTTGTGACTCTCAAAGAAATTTACACACTTACCTTCTGTGTAAAGTAAAATGTTGGCAAATAATGAGAGAAGTTCTTACCATCCTGCCTGTGTTTTGAAACAACATGGGTATGGTCAGTGCCTAGACTCAGTTCCTTACCTGGATTTGGCTGTAACAAAATACAGAGTGAAAAAACAAACCCCTCTACACAGGTGGTGATGGCACAATACCACGTGGTGATCTGGATTCCATGGATTCCCTCTGTGAAGACCGACTACCTTAAAGGGAAGGAAGAAATTCTTCAGCTGTTGGCAACCATCACAAAGCTGATTGATCTGGCAAGTTGCAGCCTCAGCAGAGACTGGCACATCTCCACAAATCTCCTACTTCTTTGATTTCTTCTTAAAAAAATGTTCAAAAGTATGTGTATTTCTGGAGGGCTATTCAAGAGGCCGTCAGACAATCAAGTTAAATAATGTTTTTATTGTGTTTTCTTCTGTAGTTTTATGAGTGTTTATGTGTGGGCTTGGCTAAGAGATATGAGGTCAGATAATACACTCAAAGTACTTAAATAGGAAAGCTGAAAGCTTTGTGCTGAAAACCATGAGTGACTCCAGATTTTTCTCAGTGTTTTTACAGAAAATTCACTCAGAATCCCGCCTGCAGTGTTTTGAGAACTAAGTAGACGAAGATATTGTTATGAACAGAACCTGAAAAAACAAAATGCTTATCTCAAATTTTGCATTTTAGATCCTGCCCTGACTTCACACACAGTGCATAAGCCTGCAAAACCATATCATGGGTGTCACATTTTTGGATTTTGCTTCCCAAGATACTTGAACTCAATGAGGACAAAGCCCATTAATCCAAATATAGCACAGCGTTACAATATAACAGAGCTGAGCTGTAATCCTGAATATTATAGTTTCAGGAGAAAGATTTAGTGTCACCTCATGGTGGTTGTTTTTTTTCCCCCTTTTTTTTTTCCTTCTTGGTTCTGTTTTGTTTTCAGGCAAACTTCAAAGTGCCTCATTAGATGCCTTCAGAAGTCATGAAGATGAAATGAATAAGAAGCGATTCAGGCAAATTGTTGACTCTGGAGAAGGGTTTTAAAAACATCAACACAAAAGCAAAACCCCTAGGGATAGCTGTAATTGCATATCTGAAGAGTATTTCAGCGTCGGTCTGCCAGCCCCACTTAGCTCAGGCACCTTTTCTTCATCCTGAGAAGGGTTGATCCTTTTTGTCCTGGCTTCTCAAACATCAGACTAAATTTTCCTTGACTGTCTAAATTTCCCTTGACTGTGTCATAGCGATTGAGCCTCACAGACTTCCTCTGGGGAGTTCTTTATGCTACAGAGTAGATTTTCTGAGAAGAGAGATATTCAATATCTGTTTTTTAAAGTGTGTAGCAATCCAGACAATTTGATAGCCGTGGAGGAAAAAGGATTTTTAAAAATTTTTTTGTTTGTTTTTTTGTTTGTTTGTTTTTGTTGTTGTTGTTTTTGTTTGTTTGTTTGTTTGTTTGTTTATATTTGTTTCTTTAACAATGCTGGGATAGGGTGAGAGAAAGAAAAGGAACAGGAAAGAAATAGTGGTGGATGGTTTCCATATTGTGAGGAGGTGAATTCTTAGGTCACGCTGAGCAGTGAGCACTGTCCTTTAGCACTGTCCGCGCTTTGGTGTATCAGGTTCAGGCCAGCCCAGCCCTCCTTGGCACACCCATTCCTTTGTAACCCGGAGCTCCCGCAGCAAGGCTCCGCTGCATGACCCTGCTGCTCGGGGCAAGTGGGGGCAGATGCTCGCTGAGTCAGCGGGAAATGTCTGTCTGCCCAGCCAGCTGCCGGCTTCGGAGGGCCGAGAAGGGACAGATTCCCAAGGCAGCCTCTTAGGGCCCTTTGCAGCACCTGAGTGCTGCTCCGTGGAACACCAGCGTGATGCTGAGCTCACTGGAGTGGGCATGAAAACACCAAGGGTTGGCTGAGATGTGCTTCATGGTTCTTACTGGCATTTCCTGACATGGTTTGTCTCTCCCAAAGGGGTGAGCAGGGGTGTGATGGACCTAAGAGGGCAGATGAGCTCCTTTTCTGGTCTGGGTCACACTCGCACATGCCTGCACTTCTCCTTCCTGGCTGTCCTATTACTGTGGTGAGAGTTCCCTCATTTTCCTTTACATCTGCTGCCTTTGAGTCTTTGAGATATAACAAGCACAAAAAAAATAGGAAAGCTGAAAAAGCTGTTGTAATTGTGGGTTTTTTCCTGTTTTCCCCTAGGTGCACTGCCTTTGTCATATATATGAGGACTATGTGAAACTTAACATTGGCTCACTGAAATTCTGCACATCACATACACACAAGCTTTTCTAAACTTGATTGTTTTAGCAGAAAAGTATTTTTGCTGAAGTCATAGTGGTCCATGAGAATAAAAGAGTGCAAGGTTAATAGGGAGAGTTTGCTAACTGATATGGTTGCAAAAAGCCAGACGTGCTTTCGGGTTTGGGCCCCTTGTTAGGTCACTCCCTCCAGCTCGTGATTGTGGGTGAAGCTGGGAGTGCCACTACCAGCGACAGCCAGACGGTGCTGCTCTGGTCCTGGGATTATAGGCGAAAGTGCAGGAGAGAAACCAGTGGAAAGCAGGCGCCAGGGAGAGAACCATTTGTTCCAAAACATTTGCTCTGTAACAGGGTCATCTATAAATTCTGGGATTTCCTGTTTGCTGAATGGTAGGCTTTCTCTTTTCTGGTTACAGACTGGAATAATTTTATTACAGCTCACTGTAAGCTTCTTTCCTTTCCAAGATCAGATTTGCAGCCTTTGCACAGAAATTTCCCAGCTTTCTTGGGGCTTTAAGCTGTATCCTTCAGCGTCATGTTCTAGAGCTGCGTTTTAATTTCCTTTGGGCTTTGGAAGTGGTGAGATCATGGTAGTTTCAGAGGAAAAGTGTTAGACATACTAATGGGTTCTTTTCATGCTGATGTATCTTTTCTTTGGATACTGAGAAAGTAAAACTTAAATAAAGAAAACTGTAAAAAACTAGTAATTTTAACTACAAGGAGCTTGATCCTGCATCTTGTCCATCTTGTGAATTCATTGATTTGACTGGGAGTTGTCAGTGTTCAGAAAATGCAAGTTTTGGGCTACAGCTGCTCAGGATGTTGCTTGGGTTTTTGAACATTTTGTTTCAGTAAGCACCCGTTAATGTTTTTTTTTTTTTTTTTTGTCAAGAATGCAGTTAGGAAACGCTGTCAGGGTAGCCCCTCAGGTCAGATCCTTCTTGCTAAAACAAGAGGGATCTGTCCCACAATAATACCTGATAATGATGCAGCCTTGTGCTGGGAGAAGTCACCTGTGCTGGTAAAGATCTCGGTCAGGTCGCGGGCTGAAACTGACAGTGACAAAGTTCCACATGAGTGCCTTGAGTACCTGGCTATCTTAATCCCTTTCCGTGCCATGAAAAGGGTAGGAAACAATAAAAAAATGGATCCTTTGATAGCTGATGACAAACGAGGAGAGGAAGAGAAAGGTAATTGCAAGTTTTGTGAGATAAGAGAAGTGTTTTGTGCTGCAGCAGGAGATGCTCTCTGGGATCTGCTCCCAATACCGAGGTCTTTGGCCAGATATTTGTCCACGGCTGTCCTGCATAGGACTGCAAACCACCAGGGAGAGAGCCCTGTCTGCCTGGGAGCTTTCGCTGATTACATTAATAATGAGAGAAGATTAACTTTTTGTGACTGGGGAGCAAATCTGCTAACTCAACTTGAATTTTTATTAATGGGAGAAAGTTTAGAAGCTCTGAGTCCACGATTTTAAAGGTATCTGTTGTTGAATATGCTGGGAGCATTTTGTCTTTATGCTGAGTTTAGCAAATGAGATTCTAGTCCTTAACTGACATTATTAGGCACTATTGTAACAATAATGAAAAGAAGATTAAAATCTGCCTACCCTACCCTAGTGGCAGGGGTTGATGTTACTATACAGCAATAGAAGGAAGATGGCATTCTGAGATGGCATTCTGAGATGGCATGCTTGCGTTCTCCTCTGATGTAAGCACAGCAGTATCTGCATCTGTGTTGTAAGGTAAAATGGAATTTTCAGAAGTGATAAACTGGGTAATTGCTGTTTTTATTTTAACTGATGCAAAAGTTAACTTTTTTCACATGGAACTGATGCCTTCCATGGATATTTTGTCTGTGTTAACTTTGGTAAAAGCTTCAGACTATTTCTGGCAGCAATTAAAAGCATTCAAGAGATGCCTGTCACTACAGCTCACATATTTCCACAGGGTACTTTATTTGTGTTTTATGAAAGAAATAGAAAATACAGCAATATGGCTTCTGCTTAACTTCAGCTATCTTGCATCTCATGGCAGCAACTGACAAGCAATTTTTCTTCATTGGAAGCTGTTCTTCCGGATATCACAGCATGGAGTTGCTGATAGGATTTTCACAAGAAAAATAGTAACATCTAGCATTCACTATCACCTGCTGTCCAGTGATCTTAGACTGCTTTGGAGAAATATTTATTAGGATTCATGACTATGAAATCGGTAACATTTTATTTAACTGAGCTTACTAGAAGAGCTGATTGTTGTCTCTCTAATACTCAAAAGTGCCACTAATTCAAAATGGCAACATTTTTCAAGGTTTAATTTAAAGGAACTGGGTCCTGATGTTCAGAGCAGATTGGTTCTCACTTTCTTCAGAAGGGATGAAATGTGAAGAAATTGAAGAGATGGGCCGAGAGTTTCCCAAAATTAAGAACCAGCTATGAAGATGTTGCTGCAGAAAATTTGTCTAGTAATTGCTTAAAGGGGCAACAGTATAGTAGTCATGCTGAGAATAAAACTAAGAGCTATTTTATTTGCAGGATCCTCTTCTCATTCAAATATTTATGACGCTTGTTGAATACTTCTCTGTGTGGATTCTGTGGGAGGAAGTATGAAACGTATGTGTGTTATCTCTGATAGAATTTAGCTCACTGTGTGGGTATAATCTAAAAAAACATTAGATCAAGGGTACAACTGTGTTGAGCTCATCTGATGTATGACATACTCAGCTTCTAAAAGAGGCTCCACTGCAACACCTAATGCTTGGAGCTTTCACCAAAATTCTTCCCTCCACTGCATTCTGAATTTTAAAATCTGTAATAGAGTTGTCTGCCAGTAGTCCCTAATTAAAACAGCATTGAGCCAGCTGGAATCACAAGAGCAAATGGCTCACCTGGCACACCATGGAGAGGCTTCTGAGCAGTCCCACTGCCTGTGTGCAGTGCCCATCACACTGCACACAGACTTCATCCGCTGGGGCAATTCTTGCCTCAATTAAAAGTTATATTACAGTCACATTTGCAGCTAAACATCTCTGTGTTGTTTCCTGTTATGCCCAGGTGGAAGAAATACAGTGTGATTTTTAGGAATGCCTCAGCAGTGCTGTTTTAAGGCATCAGTGTTTGAAACTCTTCAGAGTGCTGGGCACCAAGACTGCTGTTCACAATGAGGGTGCAAATGTGTGGGCTCTGGATGATAATGGCGGGTAGTTACCACTGGGAATGAGAATGTATGATATGAGTAGAGATGAGTTATTGATGTAGCAGTTGATTTCCTCACAGCTCAGGACTTGTTTGCAATTCTGCAACCTGGAGAACTTGTCTGAAAGTCAAGACAGTTCTGTAGTGGAAAGAGTTGGATGCAAGGAGTAATTTTCTACCATCCTAATTCCTTGGTGTTTGTATTCATGGTGCTGCAATTACAGTGGCATGGGCAGTAAAACTCTTCCTTGCCCCACTGTTGGGCTTTGTGTGACTATAGGACTCCCCAGAGTTCAGCTGTGAAAAGGTGTTTTGCTCCTATAAGGACCTGCTGCCAATTACACATGGGGTGTTTTGCAGCACCTCTGAGATCCTATGCTGAGACCAGAACAGTTTTCCTAAACACTGTACAAACAGGGGAAAAAACACCCCAAGAGTTCCTATATTCCATTCTTTCTGGTTCATCACATTGCTACTAGTCCAGACTAAGGGAAGGATAAAAATCCCAAGAGGAAATGATTCATGTCTGAGTAGGGAAATTCTGTTCAGAATTACAAGTGCCTGCCAGAGTTTAGAATAAGGTTCCCTGCATGACAAGGCTGTGTGCCAGTTTTTGTAAAACATATAAGTATAATTCATGCAGTATTTCTATTAATCGCACTCTCTGCTTAAGATATCCATTTAAGCCCATCATATTAATTTAATTGAAAAATTCTCTGGGAATTGTATTAGATATTTTCCCCATTAAATTAATATTACAGTCTTTAAATAGGACTTCTGGGCACTCATTGTTGTTCTCAGAACTATCATGCAAATTGATGTCTGCTCTCTGCCTTTTTGGGGTCTGACCACTATATCTTTCTCTTTTTTGCCTCCTGTCTTCTCCCTCCTCCTCAGCCTATATTTAATTATCCTCTTCCTTTTGATTTCTAGGGTCATAAACATGGTGCATTCAGGGGCTTGTTGCAGGACACTCAGTGTTTGTCTGTCAATTTGGGCCTCTTTGAATTAATCTGTTAATTAATTAAGGTATGGGACGGAGAAGTGAAATTCCCCAGGTGGCAGCCTGGCCTTATGGTGAGGGAAAGGGCAGCTCGTGTCTCAGTGGCTGGAGAGGAGAAATGTGATTAAGGTTGTTCAGGCCTGACCTTTATGGTCCATTTCAGAACTGAGGAGAGCTCTGGGCCCAGGGCTGGAGTGGTGGCTCTGCAGATTGATTGCCTCGATTCCAGGATGCTCCAAGGGTTTAGTGCATCCCCAGCATCTACCATGTGGGAACCATGCTGTGGGCACTGCTTGCTCTGCTTTTTAAGGAATGAAACTGGGAGCCACTGTCCTTCTATCCCTTCACCCAGCTGATAGATGAGTGGGCTGTGCACTTCATTGGGAATTGCTACCCTTTTTTGCATTCCTGGGGTGCATTGAAAAATGCTGCCATGCACTGGATGTCTCAATGCAGGTCACTTACAGGAACCATTAAAACCCTTGCAGTTCTTTCCTAAAAAAATAATACAATTTATTTTTTGCTTGTGAGCCCTCAGCTTTCCCCATGTTGCATTTTGCCTTCTCCCGAATTTTGTTGGAGCTGTTTCTGTGTGGGGTGACACAGTGTGAACCAGCAGCAATGGGACTGGAGCCCTTTAAGAAGCTGGGGCATTATCCAAGTAGCTGCTGAATCTGGGAGCTGTGACTCGTCTGTGCTGGAGCGCTGGGAACAGTTTGTGCTTGCATGGAGAGGAACAGGTGCCACTGCACAACTGGGCATGGCTGGACACAGGCATGAGAAAACAGCAGCTTGTTCAGCACTGATACGGTTCCACAGCCTGATACAGGCCACAGTCTGCTCTATGGGCTTGTGCTTATGAGCTGTCCACCTTGCTGACACCTCCCCTGGCCATTCCTGATCCAACAGTGAGCTCAGGTTTCCCACTGGGGTTTGGGATGGAAGACTGCCCTGGCTCCTGTCCTGTCACCCAGGCCCAGCCCACAGCAAGCAGTTCTCAGCATAGCACAGCAGCAGAACTCAGCAAAGCCCCTGGCCCAGGAGTGGAGAATGCAAGAAGAGGGATTTCCTCTAATCAAGTAGCTCCAGGAGGCTGTTGTTGAGTTACTGGGTCAATATGTTTATCTTTCTGTTTTCCTCAGAAAAGTGCAAGTCCTTGGCCCCGTGGTTATTTTTGGCTAACAGCTGTGCTTCCGGTAAGCAGCTGGGAGAGCTGCCTGACTCAGCACATCTCCAGCCTCAGAACTCCCCATGTGCACTTGAGCAGGTCTAGGAGTGCTGTGGGCAAAAGAAGGGGGTCTCCTCCTCTGCCTCCCGCAGCCAGTGGGGAGAGATGCCCAGTCCCATGGATAGAGGTGTTTGGAGTGACAAGAATCATTCACTTTGAAGAGTGTGCCCACAGATAGGGCCTTTATTTAAACTTTATTTCAAAACAGTAAATGTGTGGAAGTTATTGTCTGTAAAAGTACACAATGTACAAAGTACACAGGTACAAAGAACCTGACACAGGATGGTGTTCTGTAAGGAATGAGAACCTCTTCCAGGATTTGGTCCTTGCCAGATCAGCCCTACAGAACACCCAGAGCTATTTCCATGCTTCAGGTCTATGACATTATGCAGTGTCTCTCAAGCATTTTGAGTGATGTTTTCCAAGCAGGTTCATCACACCCTTGGCATGGGCAGCATTTGACCACTCCACATATGTTACTGAATTTGTAGCATGTTTGCATGCTGCAGGATTTTGTGGGGTTTTGAGAGGGTGGATAAGAACTGGTGAGGGAAGAGGCTAGGAAGACACCTCTGCCTGGTGGTTTGAGT